>NW_017804848.1:300438-353767 GCF_001891065.2 Hippocampus comes
CATGTCTGCTGCCAAGCTTTCGCAGCTGCGGGTTTTCGTAAACTTTCGGGCCAAACTAGATGTCGGCGAAGCTAACGTACGTGTGTTTGGAAACGTCGGGGAGCGGTCCAGTGGTTGTGCCACCAAATAAATAATAATCGGCATCTGTTTTGGGCGTCTTGCCTCGCAGGCACGGGCAGCGGCTCTCTGTCCCACGCCATTTTGCGCACCATCGCGCCGACGGGCCACCTGCACACGGTGGAGTTCCACCAACAGCGCGCCCAGAAGGCCGAGGAGGAGTTTGCCGAGCACCGCGTGGACCACCTGGTCACCGTCACCAACGCCGACGTCTGCGAAGACGGCTTCGGGGTGACGGGCGTGGCCGACGCCGTCTTCCTGGACATCCCCGCGCCCTGGGAGGCCGTGCGGCACGCCAAGGCCGCCCTCAAAGCGCACGGTGAGCAAACGGGCCGGCGGCATGTTTGGACAAAGGTCGCCTAGCAACCGTCGTCGCGGTTTGAGGTTCCGGACGGGGGTCGGTTGAATGTGTGACAGGATCCCGCTGAGGTCGGTGCGGGTCTGTGGAACAAGGACGCGCTAAGGACGTTAGCATTGACTTCCAGGCCGACACATTTTCATCTGCGCCAAAGGCGGTTGGGTCACACTTACCCTTAGCCCTTTTTTTTTTTTTAAGTTCAGACACAACCGGTGATAAGGCGTTTTACGCTTCTGAAGGGTTGCGTTGTTAAAATATGAATTGTGAAATGTGGATTCCGCTCGCTTCAAACTGCACAGGAAATAAGCTCGTGTTTGGATTTGCAATTTAGTTTGGCAACAAACTTAGCGTAGCGGCTAATTTAATTGCCAGCGAAGCTAGCGTACGCGTCACCGAACTAACTTTTCTGTTCACGGTGAAGAAAACTTGATGCGGGTGTTTTTATGATTTTGTCACCGTCGGACACCATTTTGTGGAGCGAATCGACACACTTTTTGCGAAGCGAAATTAACGTGAGCGTTTTTTTTTTTTTTTTGCGAAAACAAGCGGCGAACGTGCGTCTCTTGAGCGTGAAGATCTGTTTTGTCAGCACGGCCGATGGTTCCCTTTTCTACGAGCGTCGCGTGGGCTCGCGTTGACGACAAATGGATCTTGAACCTCGCAAGCGTTTGGCTTTTCTAAAAACACCCAAAGGAATTCAGTCACGGGAAAAGTCGGAAACGGCCGTCGCCAACGTGCGGATGAGGACAAGCGCCGCGGACCCGAGATGCTCCCCGCTCGGGCTCCCTTTTATGGACGTGCATCTTCGCGTGTGCGCGCTCGAGTCTCGCATGTCCATAGAGGGCCATGCAGCCGGCGTCGCCGTGACCGCCTTCACGTCCTCCTCCAAATTGCAACCACAACCAAAATCCGTTTTGTTTTCCTTCGTCTTCTGATTCAAGTGTGTCCTTTTTTTTTTTTTTTGGTTGTCTTTTTTTCTTTTCCATTTTTCATGAAACTCTCTCGTGTATCCCAAGTTGTCCTCTGGACTGCCTCATTCCTTCCCCTCGCTCGTGAAATCTTGTCGTGCTTTTGGCGAGAGGCCCGAATTCCTTGTTTAGAATAAAGCTGCTCTCCATCAGGTCCTTGACATCCTTAAACAATCATCCACCTCCCCTCCCTGTTTGCTGGCCCCGGTTGCCACGGAGACCATCCTTTTTATGGCCGCCGCCGCCCCCAAGTTGGCTATCTGGACCTCTCCCAGGGAGAGAGGCAACACTGTTAGCCGAAGCGAGCGCCGACGTCGCCGTCTCGCCGCCCCCTGCAGGCCGCTAATGTAGCGGCGGCAAAGAGTTTGCCGTTGACAGTCGGGAGCTGCTGGCGCCATCCGAAATGTCGCGACTGCGTCAGCTGCCACATTGGAGAAGAGAAAAAAAAGAATTCAGCCCGAAAAGTCGACCCAAAATACTGATGAACATTCAAAGCGTTTTCCATAAAAACGGGATGGAAATGCTGATGGCGGTGCGATTCCCACCCCCCAAAAAACAAAATCGGGATGCCCTTGGGTTGCGTGCGCTGACGTTTATTGTGCGTTTCCCCGGCAGGAGGTCGCATGTGCTCCTTCTCGCCGTGCATGGAGCAAGTGCAGAGGACGCGGCAGGCCCTGTTGGCCGCCAACTTTGAGGAGCTCAGCACCTTGGAGGTGGTGCTGAGGGTTCACGAGGTTCGCAGCGTCTCCATGCCGCTGCCCGACTTTGGGCCCGACGCCGAGGCGCCGCCCGACCGCGGCGCCGCCCCCTTGAGGACCACCACGCCGCCCCGCGAGATGCCCGCCCACACCGGCTACCTGACCTTCGCCGCCAAACCCCGAGACCGCCGCCTTTGATCGTTTCAACTTTTGCCGAGGACTTGGCGCTTTCCATCCGGCGACTGTGGCGACTCGCCGTGATTCTCCAAAGAACCTTCGAAAACCACCGCTGAAAAAAAACCCAAAGTTGTTCTCGTTTTACTCACTTTTGCCGTCTTCATCGTATTGCGAACAGGGCGGAGGAACGGCAGAGCAAAGTTCAATCGTTGAATTTTCAATTTTCAAATGTTTTGAGTTTTTGTTTTTTTTAGAATTTGAGTTTTTAAACTTGAGATGAGACTGTCGTGCTTTTTTTGTTGTCGGGATTGTTAATACGAAATGAAAGTTTGTCAAGAGTTGGAATAATCGCACTTTTTTTTTTTTTAACGTCATGGATATTGTTATTAAAAGCAGCACGAAATATCCAAGTGAAAATCCCAAAAAGTGAAATGTTACAAAACACAAAAAAAGCATTGAACATGTTCAAAATTCCCTTGCAACAAGGAAAAAAAAAAAAAAACACTGTCGGCAAACATTTCTTGGCCCCTCGGTGAGACTTAAAATGTGGCCGGTGGCTTGTCCGAAGGCAAAATGTTGCTTCCTCGCCTGTTTGACGTCGTCCTCGCTGGCGGCTTCTTGACGCGGCGGGAAACGCCAGCGCTAATCCTGGACTTAGTCACTAGCGCGGGTTAAATAAAGAAAGCTTTGCCGTGTTTGGGTCACAGACGCAGACGCGCCACTCGGAATCTTTTGTCAGAAAGGAGGCCCGGCAAACGAGCGAGTCAGTGGAAGATGGAAACTCACAGGGGGGGAACAGGCTACTTCCTGATTTCGGTCCGGTCCACTTCCTGGTTTAATCTTTAAAATACGGGCTTCTTTCTATTTTGGGATTGGAAAAGCGTCGATAAAGAGTCTCTCATCAAATCAGCTGAGATTGACTCTCTGGATCCTTTTTGCCTTGCCGGTTTGGCCGAGCTTCTTTCGGTGTGGCCCGGGGGCCAGTTCTGGGCCGCCACATCATTTTAGGTGGCCCGCGAAAGCAAATCAAGCATGTCGGGTTCCGTGATGCTTGCTAAAGTCTGAACCAAAATTTCAAATTGTCACACGTAATCCACAATAGCAGTCATTATTCTTCACTTGTGATTTCAAAACTCCATCTATTTGTTGTGCACCGTGTATGTAATAAGGTGAAAAATGTGTTTGCCGCACACCACGTGAAGACAAGCACTCAAAGGCCACAACGAGAGCTTTCCAGACCTTTCACTCGGTTCTCAATCTCTCCCGCGTGATGACACCATAACAGAAAATGCGCAAAAACGCCACAAAGCGCGTTGGCTTCTCTTCTGCGCAGCTTCCAAATCCTTCAGGATGGGGCCTGCAAATAGGACTTGTGAACTGCTCATCCCGGGGCCTTAAGCGGCTTGTCTCATGGAAGCTCACAAACATCCCGACCTCCAGTCACACTGTCTCTCATACACACACACATACACATGCACGTGCTCGCACACACACAGGACACTTCTTTCGGTACACTTACTAACCTGTCACAGTGCTATTAATAACCTTTTTTGGAGGGGGGGGGGTTCTCTAGGTCTGTATTTACATGGCTATGTCCACGATAAACGAGTCGACTATAATTAGTGGGCGTGCCCTTGAAAATGGTACACTGCGTCACGTGACGACGCTCAGAAGAGTCACTTGACATTTAACTCTTTAATCCCGAGAAACGTTCCTAATAATCTGACTGTCACTTAATACACTGAAGACTCCCCCCACCCCTGGTTTATTTTTAACCCGCGTGAAACAAGCGGGATAAGATAGCATGTGATGATGTCATCAATCCGAGACACAGTTCGACGCAGGCAAAAAGACTGCGTGCTTCCTAAGACTATTCCTCTGTGACTCTTCCCAATTACTGCCGCCGGAGACGCACGGCACGACGAGGAGCGCGTGCTCGTTGTCAATTGTGGTTGTTGTGGTGAGGATGCGTGGATGTTGCGATGTTGAAAACACGACAGTCACGATGTGCTCAGAGCTGGGGCGGTGACGTCACCAGACGTGTCGGAAATACGTGACATAACCGTCGTCAGAGTCATTTATGTCCGCATATCTTGTTTGCTTGGGTGTGCACTGCCCGACGCCACCGCTGATGCTGATTGGTTGCCGGTGACGTCACATGGCGGAAGCATCTCCTTTTCGCTTCCTGATCACTTGTTTCGCCTGAGACGACCTTTGACCGGCATGGAAAAGGTTGAAAGAGTCGACTGTACTCACGCAGGGGGCGGACAACCTCTTCCCATTCATCAGAAAACCGCTTTTAGTTTGTTTCTCTGTTATTTGCCCCCGCTCCCCCCAAAAAAAGAAAGCCATCAACATTTCCCTGATTTGTTTCCCCATGAAAAAGTTCTTGAAAGAGAAAAAGGGTCTCTTTCAAGAATCAATTTCACACAACAATAATTTTACAAAAATGCTGTAATTTTCCCCCCTTTTGTTTGTTCATATTCTCTGTGATTATTTGGTGCAGAAATCATTTGGCAGAAATGAAGGAAGGTGAGATTTGTGCGTTGGGCAGCTGAGAGTGAGTCGTTCCCGCTGATGCCGCAGCCCCTCAGTGGCAGGGGCCGCTGTGCCTTCGCTTCCTTACTTTACTCACTTCTTAAATGGAAATGAAAAAAATATGTCTTTGAGAAAATATTGAGGTTTTTTTTTATCCTTTTTGCATAGTACTTGTGGTGTCCTCGGTACTTGATTTTTCTTTTCAATGTGGGCTTCGCACTTCATCAACTCCGGACAAGCTTCCGTTTGCATCGCACTCGTCGTCAAACTCAATGAATCCGCGCCTGCGCGTGTTGTGCTGGCTTAGTGCCGAGATGCATTCAGCGAGATGATGTCAATTGTGAGCGTACGGTGGAGCGGAAGAAACCGCAAATGTACCGGCGGCCCTCAATCTTTGGCTGTGCCATGCCGACGGCCCTATACAGGGCCGCTAAATAACATCGCGATTGAGGAGTCAGGAACGAGTGAATGATACAGTCATGGGCCAACGCAGTGGACGACATCAAGGAACGAGCTCAAGTCCACTGTCATTTTGCGGCAGACCTCAATGGCTGTCGTTTTGGGAGATGCACAGGCGGGCAAGAGGAGTCCAGGTCAAAGTTGAGAGAGGAGAGATGTTCGTAAACCAAATAAACACGCAGGGAGAGAAAAGCCAAAGTTTTGGAATGCGGAGCGCAGCTGTGTTTTGGCGCTGGGCAAGTTCACGCAAAAGTCGCAACTTGCAAACATTGGAAAGGTTCTCTGGACAAGTGTAGGGTATTAACATCGGGGAAAAAGTTGTTTTGTTAACATTGAATTTTTCACGGTAAGGTATGCCACCTTACCGTGAAAAATTCAAATGTTTGTGAACAGAAATTAAATGTTTGTGAACAGACTTTTCGTTTGTTTGTTTTTAAGATTAGAGAACAGGGAAAAGGTCATTTCTGTACTTGTTCAAGGTGCAGTCTGCGACAATAAGAGGGAAAAAGGTGACATTTGCTTTCATTCCAAACTTTTTTTTTCTCCACATTTCGTTCACGTTGTGACACTTTTTCGTGTTGTTAACAGTGCAAAAACATGCATTAGGGTTGCAATGTTGTTAAAAATCATAAAAATATTTGTGTCCATTTTTTGTTTCTCAGAATGAACCAATCACGTTCAAATTCTTGCCCAATGGGAGTCAGCACTTAAAATTCCGACGATGACGTTTCAAGATTTTATTTTTATGGACTTCATTTTGTCATTCAAGAAAATCTGAATCTTGCCCATGATTGCGGCATTCGGAGGCCGTTTGCAACCATGAACAAATAGTAAAGACTTTTTTATCCTTCCAACGAAGCTTGAAATCCATTTTTTTTTTTTTTTTTGCATAGTTAAGCTTGGCTTTTCAGTGATTTAAAGCTTTCGGCGTCTTTACGGCAGCTTAGCATAATCACCCGGGGAATGGGGTTGGGGGGTATTATGTAAGACCACCAGCCCCCGCCCAACCAGGCCATCCATGTGACATAAGTGCTCATATACAAGCGCACGCACGCGCTTCCATTTTGTTGAATTGTGAGGCGTGTGTCGCCGATGTTACGTCATCATCGGAGCCCGGCCGCGACGCCATCAGAAGGCCCTCCTCACCCAGGCCACTTGGTGCCCCCTGGTGGCCGCCCCCCCCCAATCATCCGCACTTGAATATCAATGACTTGAGAGAAAACGCACGATACACATGAGAAAATACGTACATCAAAAGAAAAGTATATCGTAAAAAAACAACCTGGACACCTTTCTCTTTTTTTATGTAATATTGGCTACTGTAGCGTAGGCACCTATATTCTCTGGCCTTTTTGAAAAAGCGTCTCGTACAATGTGGCCATGAACACGCAAGGCTCGTGTTTGAAAAAGCAACAGCAAAGGACTTTGGGACTGTCTGTGGGGCTTGACGTGTTCGAATTGCGAGCGCCCCCTGGCGCACAAGGCGTCAACTGTTTTTGTCCTGCCGAGGCTCAGCTAAGTAGCCCATAAAATGCCACATCGCAAAGGTGAAAAGTCTTGAAATAAGCCCAAGCACTTTTCCACTGCTACAAAAATGGACTTTTATTTTGGCAGCGGATCCAAACACAAGCTTTCTTCGAAACAGCCTTTCACTTTATTGGACACGTCATGTTTGAAGTATCAAAAAAACAAGTTGCGCGGTCCCATCGTTTGCTTCGACAAAAGTCAAGAAAATATAAAGCGGCACATTCATTTGAAATGAAAAGCACTTGCTTGTACAATTAAGACATAACATCTATAAAGTTGTACTTGACTTGACAAAATGGTCTTAGGTTAGAGCGGCTTTCCGGTTCCCGTGACCACCGGGCCTGCCTGTGAGGTTTCGCTCTCAATTTTGACCAATGCGTGGAAGACGTTTGGTTGAAAGACGAAACCCACGTGACAAACGATTGATGCAACATTTTTGCGGCTCTGATCAATTTTACAGCCACGACACAAAAACCACCAGTCGCATGTCAAGTCAACAAATAGCATCATGAATATGATCAAGGAGTTCGAGAAGAGCAATAAGGCGCCGTTGACCTCTTTATTTGTTTGATCTGGCGAAACAAGATCAATAGATGAATGGCGTCCAGTTTCGATTTTCATCTCAACACACTTAAAGCTCGATTGTTTTGTGCAATAAAAATACTCACCGAAAAATACACGCCGGTGCGACTCGCTTGTGCTCTTTGTGTGTGCGTGTTCGCATAGTACACACATCTGGTGAGATGGTCGGCAAGTTGAAAAGGAATTGCGTCACGCACGCGGTACACACAAAGGTCTCGTCGCATGTGTCAGGTGCACACTCACGTGGTCAAATGCTCAAGCACGCATCCGCTGAGATGGTACACACATCTTGATCCCGCGATACACACGTCTGGTTGCACATCCGGCCGGCCATACGCTAAACGCACATCTGATCGGCTTTTGGAACCAGCTCGAGAAAGCGTGAACACGAAGGCACGGAGATTCTACAAGTGTCTGTTTTGTTGGCTTTTCCCGTCTCTGTCTTGGAAGTCGCAGGACGGAGGCGTGGCTCAGCTGACAACGGCTATGTCCAACTCCACAGGCTCGGTCCTCCGGAGGCCACTTTTTTTTTTTGCGGCCACGTGACGTCACATCCGGCGCGACTCGACCGCCCACGGCAACCGAAATTCACATTAGGCTTGTCCAAATTGGCCACGGTTTTATGCGGTCCGCGGAGGTGAAATGAAACCACGCGCGGCCGAGCCCGTGAATTTGGACGCAGCCAAACCCCCCCAGTGCTTGCTGGCACTTGGGCCCCAATGGAGCGGACAGCGCCACCACAAGGCGGCGCTGTCCGCCCTCTGACTGGAGCTGCCTTCGAAAGAAGTTCCAGCTCGGGGAAGCTGAGCTACCTCCATGCTAGCGCCGCCGCCGTGGAAGCAGGAGTTCAGAACATTCCGAGGGAGATTTCCCCGTTAAAAATGACAATCGACGGCCAAGTTTGACAATACTCGATGGAGGAAAAATTTTGTGAAAAGGCTCCGTTGTGTTTAGTGACGACCATCAGAGAAGTTTCAACGTACTCGCTCAACGACACGCACACAAAGATTTACACAAACACACTTGCGCACGCACGTCTGCATTCACTCGCGCACACACACACGCACATACAAAGGTCTACGTCGTGTACCAAAAAGCAGGATGCCTTTTGTGAATGCGTGTGTTCAGCAGGTAGAGAAGGAAAGCGGCGCACGGCGGGAGGCGGAGTCCACGGCGGAGCTCGTTCAGTACTCCCACTCGTCCGTCTTCATGTCCAAATAGTTGAGAATGTTCTGCGCAAACTTGACGGCCTGCTTGCGGGCCACCTTGGCGCCGTCGTCGCCGCACGGATCCACGGCGTCCAGCGCCAGCAGCTGCTTGGTCAGCAGCTCCTCCAGGACCACGTAGCTCTTGTCGGCCCGCTTGCCGTCGAAGCCCAGCGCCCGGGCCTGCAGCTCCGACAGGCTGGCCAGCACCGCCCACACCTGGCGGTGGGCCGGGTGCTCCTGGGGGCCGGGGCGGCGGCACGCCAGCGCCTCGCGCAGGTCCAGGAAGGTGACCACGGCCTGCACCTCCACCACGGCGCGGCGCCGCGCCTCGCGGATGCAGGGGTTCTTGGCCGTGTCCACCTGGTCCAGGTGGGTCAGCAGGCCCTGCAGTTCGGCTTTGGGCCGGAAGCCCGGCTCGCCCGGCGCGCAGTGGCGCAGCACCGCCTCGCGCAGGTGCCGCACGTGGGCGCGCACCGCCTCGATCTCGCGGATGGAGTCGTTCTGGGCCAGGTCGTACCTGCGCGTGGGCGCAAACGCAACGGTTAGCCGCGGGGGCTCTCGGGCTGCCTTGGACTCATTTGAGTTTTTCTTCTAAATGTAAGATGTCAGCTCACTTGGTTTTACAGAAAAAGTCTACACTTTGAATTGCGGCCACGATGGATTATTTGGTTCTTCTTTGACCAATTTATCAGCTCAGTAAAAAAAAATATATATATCATTCAGAAAAGAACTTGTCACAATAAAATAACAGTCAAAATTTGACTGTTTTATTTGACATACCTGTCGAACTTTACAACACTGAAAAATGTGCCTTTCTTTTTTTTTGGGAGGGGGGGTTGGCAAAGAAGATCGGCCAATTTTGGGGGATGGGGGAATGAATGAATGTTTTGAGCAACTGTGCATTTTGCTCCGTTTTCAAAGCGCTAATGATCCAATGTCATCGCTCGGCCATCCCGTTTGGCGCATTTCGATCGGAGCGCCCGCTCTTGAGTTGAGTGCGGCAGTACCTGCGCGTGTCCTCCCCCTCTCCCTCCAGGTCCAAATGTTTGAGGAGGCCGTTGATCTCCTCCACCACCTGCTTGCGGTAGTTCCTGACGGCGGCGTTCCCCGACACGTCCAGGGCGTCCAGCTCCACCTGCATCTCCATCAGCAGCCGCGACAGGTGAGCGCAACTGTCACGCCCGCTCAAGCCCATCAGCAGCGCCACCAGCTGGCTGCGCGCCACGCTCACCTTGGCCATCACCTAGGTACACCCCCCCAAAAAAATGAGAGCGATGACGAGATCTATTTCGACAGGGGGTAGGGGCTCTCGGGGGAACGCACCCGGGCACGGCTGGCCTACGGCGCAGCGACGCGAGTTGCGCGTCGCTCGCGCGGAAGTCACCTGGTTGATGCAGTGCACAGCGGCGTGCGTTTCTCCCGAAAGCGGCAGCGAGAGCGTCTGCTGCGGCGTGCGGCCCTCCAGGACGTCCTGGACGGCGCAGAGCCTGGTCAGCGCCCGGTAGCGCGCCTTCCGGAGCGGCACCCGGCCCTCCGTCTTCACCTGGGTGAGGCGCAGCACCAGCTGCTGCAGGGCCTCCACCAGCTCGTCGTCGATGTCGGCGGCGCCGCCCTCGCGTTGCGGCGCCACCACGCGGCGATCCACCAGCCGCCGCGCCTCCTCGCTCAGCTCCTCCATGGCCAGGCGGGACGGGTGACGGGCGTTCTCCTCCAGGTAGCGCAGCAGGCCCTCCACCTCCTGCGCCGCCCGCTTGCGCGCCCCCTGCAGCTCGGCCTTGCCCTCCGTGTCGACTCGGTCCACATCCAGCAGGAGGCGCGTCAGCTCGCGCTCCAGACGCTTGTAGTCCCGGTCGTCGGGCAGGCCGCTGAAGGTGCACACCTGGGCACAGCGTGCTGACTTGAAGTGATGTTTCTCATGAAAACACACAGAAATAGTCAGCAAAACAAACCCGAGTTACAGCTCCTCACATTCCGAACCAAGAAAGATTCAAAACGCACCCACAAAGACACGCTGCCCGAAAATATTGGCACTCTCGCTTGGTTTCATCCGAATGAAAACAAAACCCCATCTCGTGGCCCGAAGAAATAATTGCCACCGGTGACGACGTGAACCATATTTACACATCGATTCCACACCCTTCCGCGTGAACGCAGCAACGATCGTTACCTTAAGTGAGCCTGAAGTGAAAGGAAACTATCGCGCTGGACGGTGACTTTGATGGCCGCGGCGTATTTTTTGCTTTTATGATGCCTCGGACGTCTGAGGGGTGGTTCAAAATGGTCAAATGTCGCCATCTGCTGGCGATCGCGCATCATTACAATTATACCTGCGCGCTCTTTTGGCTGCGAAGCAACAACAGCGCCTCCTCTGCCCACCTTGAAGAGAAAAAAAACCGTCTTTGGCGAGCACCCTGGTTGATGGCAGTGGGTGTTTTCCTTTTGAGCTGCTGAGTGCACTCGGCAGTCCAAAGTACCGGTGGCCCTGATGACATGGGCTATGGTTTCGTTTTTGATGCTGAGGTATGGCGATACAGTACCGGTACTGTTCTGGTAGCGGTACGTCGCGCAACACTACCTGAGGGCCCAGCGCCGTCACCTCGCGGTGGACTTCGTAGAGCCGCATCATGGCCGGGTGCTGGGGCGCCTGCTCTGTTGCCATTGGCTGCTGCTGCTGCTGCTGGTGCGGCGGCCCTCCGTGCTCCATCCTCTTGCCACCATCAAAGGGCTTCCCGAAGAGACTGCCAAACAATTCCAGATTTGTCAACAACCACTTGAGTCTTCAGAGCCGGATGACCTCTTACTGCCGAAGACAGACCCTCGGGCATTAGTGGGTCAGAATTGTGCATACACACACGCGCGCGCGCGCGGAACCAACGAAGCTAGCCTACATTTTTGTTTTCCCACCACATGACGGGGACGCTGAAGCTTTTCTGCATTCTCTCCTCGTGATTGAATCACATCTCATATTAAAACAAAACACAATTGACACCATTAGAACTGTTGCTTCGAATGAGCTCTATATATGATGATAAAACAAAACGTTGCGACAATAACCACACTTCTATGGATCCTGATTGACCGCCAGAGGTCGACGAGTTACAGTAGCTGTCACATTTTTAAAAACTACAATACAGTACGGTGCATTGTTTCGGACACGTCAGTTGCATTTAAATTTTGAATTTGGGATGGTCCGATCACAAAATTGCTCCTCTTTACGCAAGATAAGTCCACTTTGCGTTCTGCTGTAAATCAAACTCAAGCGTATTTCTCAAGCACTTTAAACCAACCACCGCTGTCGCGAAAGTGCAGGACATGGAGCGAATATCATCTATACAACAAGAAACAAACAATTAGTAACAGAGAGAGTAAAAAGCACAAAATAAGTCAAACTAAAAATCAAGTCTGAGTCATGCTGAGTCAAAAACTGTCACCTTCCGAGATAATGTCCCCAACTGTGATATTTTCTTTTAAATACTACAACACCTCTAATAATGACCCCCTTAAGAGGTTTTATGGATCAGTAATCCCCTTAGAAAATGTTACATAAGAGGGTGACGGTCGGGTCATTTCCAGCACAACATTGGATGGCCCCCTTGCGCACACCACATCTTCCCAATGTGGCATTTGAGAGACCACCCATGGACCTACTTCGTTGGATCCAGACTACGAGAGAACGCCTGCAGGCTTTTGTCTGACATGCTAACGAGGCTAGCAGCAAAGAGGTTGCTTCTTCCTCCCCGCATGCCGGCCGGCCATCATCGCCTTGCCTGCCTGCAGTAAACCTATTCCCGGATTGGCGCATTATGTCATCCCGGCAGAACAAAAAAAAAAGGTGCACATGTGTCAACCTGCACTCACACACCTGCACATCTACCACACACACGCACGCACGCGCGCGCGCACACACACACACTGCCTGTCACGACAGCTCTCACCTCTTCAACACTCCGAACACGTTGGCGCACATGTTTTAACTCGAGTGGCTTCCCATCCGCTGATGTTGAATGAGGGAAAAGGAGAGCGAAAAGATGCAAATATGGATCTGGGGGGGATCGTTCGAAGGGAGCGACGCAGCAGATGTGCTCAGCAACAGCATCAGCACCGCGCAGCTGTGGCCCCGCCTACAAACTGACACCAGCTTGCTTTCAAACGTCACCGGTGGGCATCAAAAGCAAATTGCAGACATGAATCCCCTTCCCAAAAATGAATTTTAACTCAATTTCAATAGCGTGTGTCCGTGGGAGGCTTGTCTTTTTTTTCTCGAGTTGGCGTTCGATCACCTGACTGTGCCCCGCTCAGCTGGTGGAACTTCTGAACGCGACAAACGATGTCAGGGGGTGGGGGGGGACACATTGTTCACGTTCTTCTCACCTGCATAGCCAGCGTACAGCCATGAGAAGTGCGGGGACAAAGAACGCAACTCCTTCCTCGGCTTCTTCCAGCACAGCTAACGAACATTAGCTTCGCCAAGCTAGCTTCTTGCGTCACTTCGCCTTGGCCCCACCCGCGGCGAACGCGGAGTTTTGTGTTCGTCCCTGGAATGTTGGGAGTCTCCCCTATTTATTCCACTTGTTAGACAACTTAGTCTTAACGTAGACGCGCGTCTGTTAGTTGCTTGTCTCCGAGACGGTTACAACGTTTGAATTTGGTGTCGACGTCGGCTTTGTGTGTAGGTTTTGTTTGGCCAACATAAAGCGACGCTTCATTTTTGCACCGTGACGCGCTGAAAAAGGCGCGGGCCAAGAGAAAGGCGGTTTCGATGCTCGTGTCACTATCAGAACCATTGGGGGGAAAAGGTGTGATAAAAGCAATTAAAAACGAAAATACTCCGACACAAATATAGGAACTATGCTCACGGGCGATTACGAAATACTGAAAATTCAGGACGAGAACAGTGGGTGCAACACGCCTGGTTATCAACAGGGCGGACTGGTTAATCATTTGAAGCGCTCCTTCTGTTGATTATCACGTGTTCAGAAGTCAAATGTCTCCCGCAGAAGGACGCCGGTGGTGTAACGAGAGGATTTATTAGACTCGTTTAAATTAAGGCTCGCCGAGTAATTGTTTTCTTTTTTGGTCACCATGTCTGTTCGAGTCGCCGTGGAGTGTTTGACGTGGCGCCGCTGGAGTTGTTTACGTGGACGTCAAAGTGTCATGGCGGCCGCCAGCAGGAGAGAATGCAGCAAGCTAGCAACAAAACAGCAAGATAAATTACCGAAGGTTTGTATTTTTTAAGCCCTTTCGATGAACTCCTGCACTTTGCCACCTCTGAACTGGCACCTCGACTGGCCAAAGATTTCCACTTTTCAAATGAAGGTAGCATGGCAATAATGAAGTGCTGCCTCTACCAGGGAAAATGCAATTCATCCACTGCTCAAACCTATGGCCTGATTGCAACCCCCTTTGTAGTTTTCTCATCAATTCTTCGTATTAAATGTGTCATACACTACCCCCTGGTGGCCAAGACATGCATACCAGAAGGAGCAGCACAATGCCCTTGGATTTATCACAACATAAAAATTAGTGAATTCTTCAGATTCTATTTTAGTCACATTACTACTAGCGCAGTACCGAAGAGTGCTACTTAGTAAAAAAAAAAAAAAAAAAAAAAAAAAACGTTTTTGGGCAGCGTGACAGGGGAACGCCCATTGAGCACATTCAGATCTCTGTAAATTCTTCCATTTTGTTTGGTTGACTGAAATGTCAACTTCGGTTTGGTATTTTGAGTCTCTGCGTGTCTCGTTGCGCTCAGAGGTCCACGTTCCCACCGGCACCGAGCGCAACACACGACTGGATCGGCCCGCCCAACCCCCTCTCCAACATGCGACCCATCGTCTACCGTGTGCCCCCGAACGAGTCGGTGCTGGAGAGACGCCTAAGGAACATGCGGCAGGAAACCGAGGACTGGAACCACCAATTCTGGAGCCAACAGAACCTCACCTTTGGCAAGGTGCTCTGACATTAGTTCAATTAACGAATCCCCTAAAATATGGATTTTGTTTGCCTAATAGCGTAGTTGCCTCAGTCATATTGCGGCGCTTTTGAAAAACACGGAACAAATACATTTTTGCCAAACGCATTGGTAATTTTTGAATTGGGAACTGTAAGTTAAATCAAATTCAGAAATGATCAACATGTTTGCAGCTTTTTTTTTTTTTTTTTTGCTGGATGTTGTGCACCAAACAAGTAACGGAATCATAATTCGTAATCATAAACGTTTGTGCATTTTCTGACCTGCCAATTAGAATTGTTGACCTGTTGTTGTTGTTGTTTTTTTTAAATAAGGCAGTTAATTGGTACTTTATTTCATTAAGTGGCTTTTGTATTTTCTAGTCTTGTCACCAAACCAAAATGAACTTCATCCATCTCCCGACCCCTCCTTCCATTTAGATGACACACGCACAGTATAGAGGGCAGCAATGCCTGAAGAATTTCAAGATTACAACTAATGCTCGATTTTGACTCAATCTATTTTGTTGATTGGCATAACTCTCTTGTTGTCTGTGCGGAATATTTTCTGGCAGCTTTACGTGAGTCCCCCGCTAAAAAAAGAAAAAAAAACAAACAAAAAAACAACTCCCCTTTGTGTTTTGTGCAGGAAAAAGACGCCTTCATTGTGTCGCAGCTGAAAGCAAACGGCTTGACCGAGCGAGACCAACAAGGTTGTTCCAGTCTTCAGCCGACAATAACATTAAAAGCAAAAAAACAAAACCGCCAATCGATGACATTCAAGTACTCAACACAACAGCGAGTACCGACAGGCCCTTTTGCACTGTATCCCATGTTCGTCATTGTTTTTCATGTTTCTTGTGCAGAGCGTGCCTGTTAAGTGATGTCTCGTTGCACGAATGTGTAATGACAATAAAGTATTCATTCAGTCATTCATTCAACGTTGTGGAGTGACCACATCTGCCTGCTTGAACAGAAATGTTGCAGAGCGTCCGTTGTCGGAGCTTGTGATGTGTGGGCACGCTGCAAGGTGCTGTGGATCATTCTGGTTTATGTTCCGCTACGTTATGGCCTGTTTTCTTTGCAGCTTTGTGCACCTTTATGCTTATCTTGCAGTCGATTTCCCACCGATTTTCCCACTTTTACAGACCAAAAGGAGAATTGTCGTGATAAGTGCAAATCCTTTGAGTTTTTTTGTTTTCTTTTTAATGTTCCAGTCGACGGTGTCTGGTATTGGGTCGCTTTTTTTTTTTCTAACAGATGCTAACATGCGGTCACCCCACAATGTTGTGTGTCCATGTCTCCCTCACCGTTCTCCTATAAATGATACTGGCTGCTTAATTGGCCAGACAATTTATTTGGCTGATATTATCTCTGTTGGCAAAACATCTGCCTTTTTCTTTTTTGGTTGGATTTTTGATGATTGATTTATTTTGTTTTTGTGCCAATTTTTCTCTCTATTGTAAAATTCAACAAAGTAGGGGAAAGTATAGTAAGACAGTCAAATGTTCCGTCTCTAATTCAGATCTGTATTGTTGTTAGTGTTCAATAGCTTTTAAATCAATCGACTGGTAATCGGTTAATAGAATTTTACTGGATATCGGTATCGGACTTGGTCTCAAAAAATTCTGACCGTCAAGTATTTTGTGGGTATGAAACAGTCATGTAAATTGGAACAACTTCAAAATACAATTGACTGAGATTGATGGCAACAATGTTAATTGGCGTAACAAAGTAGGCAAGTTGTTTGCCTCGAAAAAATTTGCAGAGTTGTTTTTACTTCTATTTTGAAGTTTGGGGACAATACAAGGAACATTTACTTCTGTAATAGCAAAAGCTCAAATATTTAGTTGATTTTGTGCAACTCCAAATTTTATCAGTTTGTTGCCTTGACATTTTTGGTCCGCCCAAAATGTATTTATTTTATTTTATTTTGTAAACAATGCCATCACTTTGCCTTGAATTAAAGTCCACTGTTTACAGGCCGCCGCCGCACTCTGACCAGTGAGGAAATGTCCGTCTTCTACAAGGACTTCTTGGACAAAAACCGACAGCGCCATATCAATTACAACAAGTCTGTTGTCTCACACACGCACGCATGCAGGCACAGGCACGCACGCCCACACGAATGCAGTCATTGGAATCATGGCGACGGTTTTGCGTGTACTTGCAGGGAGTGGTACCGGCGCAACTTGTCAATCACCTTCCTCATGGCCCGCGTTGCATTGCACAACCTGTGGAAGAGGGTCGGTCGGACTAAACGCCGCAATACACCCGCAACTTGATCACATACGCCTGTCAATCATCTGCTGGAAAGTCACTTGATTAGGTATAAATGCCAACGGACATCGTGTGCACTGACTGGGAATCACACTCAGCATACTGAAACGTGATTGCTTCCAAATAAAGCAAAGTCCAAAAAAACAGGCCGGTGAATGTGTTTGAAATGATGACGTTTAGAATCTTAACATTCATTATTTCTATGAAATGATTATTGGTAGCTGACAGGGATGTCGGACCAGGGTTATTATAATAGTTTTGAGTTTTTCAACATAGTTTTTATTTCGTTTTGAATTTTTTTTTTTTTTAAGTTTCAATGACTTTTTAGAGCGGCTTTGTTCGTTTTTATGACAGTATTAGTTGAATTTTTTTTAGTTTAAGTTTTTGTGTTGCGGTCCCCCAGAGATAGCCTTGGCCACCCCATATCCCCCCCCCCCCCCCCACAAAGGATACAAGTCAAGCTCCGCCACTGCCGATGTGTACGGGAGCGCGCTTTCGCTGTGCGGCGACAACCCGGGTGCGCGCAAAACGCCCCCCCCCCTTTTTTTTTTTTCATCTGGCCGGGTGACGTAATTGCCCGGGAGCCGTGGGAGGAGGCGCCATTTCACGCCCCTAACCAGCCGAGAGCGACCGGCAGGCAGTCACCTGGAAGGCGAACAGTCCGTCGCTTCATCCGCAGTGGGCGTCGCATCACCCGGCCCGTCGCATTTCTCTTGCCCGCTTCGAGTCATGGAAGTGCCGGGAGAGCAGGCCTCTCCTGTCACGAGCGGCTCCGTGTAAAGCCTGGAGTTTTGACAGCTAACGCTAGCTAGTATGTGAGCTAGCCTCTCCGACGTCTGTCGGCTATACGGATCCCATCCCTGCCCCGGGGTTGGGGTGGGACACTTTTTGATTGTTTGTTTGTTTAATTGTGGTTGGGAATTCACCTTCCGGTTCCACCACCGACTCA
This sequence comes from Hippocampus comes, assembly GCF_001891065.2. NCBI lineage: Eukaryota > Metazoa > Chordata > Actinopteri > Syngnathiformes > Syngnathidae > Hippocampus > Hippocampus comes. The sequence continues at coordinate 318,249 of NW_017804848.1, forward strand.
TCGCACTTCCTTCCAATTATTTTGGTCGAAAGCAAGGCGAAGGAAGACACAATTTGGCTGCGTTGGCGACGGCTGTCCAAGTGAACGGTAAGGCGCGCTCGGTCTAATTCCCGCAACAATGAGGTCAGTAAACTCATTGTGATGTTTTATTTATGAGTCACTTGCGTGTATTAAATCTATTTTTCTGTAATATCAAAATCCCCTCGTAAACTGACGGTGTTTACCTTTGATTGCAGGACTTGGTCGGGTGAAAGTGGAACGCCTGTGTGTGTGTTTGTGCGTGTTTGTGTGTGTGTGTGTGTGTGTTTCCTGTGAGTCACGATCATTCTATTCAGGTGAACTGGTTCTTCAGGTTCCACCCTGTGTGTGTGTGTGAGAGATGAGGCCAGAAAAGCAGCCTCTAGGTCGGCCAGAGGCACGCTGCGGCGTCGGGGCGCAGGGTTGCCAGTGATTGCCATTCCACGCGGGTGCGGGTTCCTGAAAGGTTCTTGTGTCAGGACACAGTGCACGCCAGTGTGGAATCTACAGCTGGGAGGATGGGGAAGGGGGTGGAGGGGGGTCTACCACCCGTTACACACCTCCCACTCGGATCATCTTGTTGTCTGTGGGCTTTTTCTGGTGGCCAATATTTTTACCCATCATCGTCCCGCTAGCTGCTAGTTGGTCTCGTTTCTGCTAATTCCTAAACTGTCTGCACTCAGCGGACGCAAGTGTGGTTCTCGAAAACACTCTTTCCACACGTCCTGTTTTTTTCTCAAATGTGGAAGTGAAAACTGGGGTTAGATTGTTTCAGAAGTACGGACTGTTCAGAACACGAGATTTCACGCTCCAGTTTTGAAATGAATGGGACATTATTTACTCATCTGGGGCAGATGGCGTAGGGCATCGTATGAAGCCGGCGGGATTTTTTTTGGAGAGCCTCACATTTAAACAGTCAAGAGACACAATACCTGCAGGTGTGTGTTTGTGGTTTTTTGTTGTTGTTGTAATACTGCACAGATATGGCTGCAAGTTTGAAACTAACAATGCTCATCGATTCGTCTGTCAATTTTTGTAGAGGAATTGGTTGAAAAACCCCACAACGCCGAGGCGTGGTGAGGCTCTGGGTCTGGATCTTGGTTTGTGGGCGTTTCCTCTGGCTACGCCGGCGTCCCGCCGCTTCCTAAAAGGGGAATATGTCTGTTGGCTTGATTGAAGACTCCTCATGGTCCATCGCTTGCCAAGGGCAAGCTGTGCCCTGCGGTCGGCTGACAGCCTGTCCGGGGCGTGCGGCCGATCGTCGCCTCGAGCCGGCTGGGACAGGCTCGCTCCCCGATTCCATCCGCACATCCTTTTCACCTGCTTCCAAAGGGCTGAGAGCGCGTCCATCTGGCTGCGTACAGGGCGTGACATCTGTTGACGGGGTCAGATGCAACATCCGGTGATGTCGGGTTCCAGCGGCTCGCGGGCAGTTCCGTCTCATTTTGTCCACTTGAGTCCGGTTCTTGCCGGTTGAAATAAGTTGCATCTGGTTGTGACCGGTTCTCCTCGGGAAAATCCGGTTACATCGGGTTGTATGCAGGTGACACCTGGCTACTGAACATACGCCGTCTCGTTATTTTTTGTTTTTGAGCAGCTGCATTTGGTCTGAGCTCAGTCAAACCGCTTGAATGTGGCTAACATCTGGTTGTGGGCAGATGCGTTTGGTTCCAAGTATGGTAGTTGTCATCCAGTTACTTTTGGTTCTCATTTTGGTCAGTTTCACTTGGTTCTCGATGGCCCAATGCAGTCGGCTCCGATTGCAGTTGAATCGGCTCTTCTAATTTATACCCTTACAGCTATTCGTAGGCACACATCAAAGGCATTCTATCGCGTTTTTATTTATGAATTTTTTTGCATTGGTTAGGCTTCAAGTCACCATTGAAATGGTTTGCTTTTTGGGGGGGGGGGCATCTATTGCCGGGACTAGGCGCGGCTTAAATGCATCGAAGAACAAAAGCAAAAGTGTTGCATTCAAGCAGGAAACTGCGGCGAGACTTTCTCTGCATTTTGAGTGAATCCCAGCTGTGATCATCAAGGAGACTCGGCCCACGCGAGCTGACTAAGCCCCCCCCACCGCCCCCTCCTCGCGCTCACACTTCCTCGGCCCTACGCCGATGGAACTGGAAATTCGCGCCTTTCCCGCGGCGCTCCGCTTCAAAGCGGTTGTTTAGGTTTCAAAGCGGCAGCGTTCCCGCGTGATGCCCCCGCGGGGCTTTGATTTCGAACGGAAGACGACGGTAGAACGTGTTTGCAGTCAGATGCCGCCGCACCCGCGGCGTTTAAACTCGCTGCCTCAGAGACGTTACGTGTCACCGCTTGAAAATGGAGCCCCCCAAAATATCCCGTTTCCCCTTCATATTAATCGCACTCGCCCCATCCGGCAAATCAGCGCCAGTCTTTTTGATGTTCCATCTCCCGTGACGGACGTTTTTTTTTTTCTTTAGCTGATGGAATACAGTTGCGTCTGATTGACGCCGCTTTTAACTGATTGAATTCGGTTCTTGGGGGTTCCGTCTGCTTTCATGTCGCGCTTGCTTTTGTCTCGTCACATTTGCCATCAAAGTTTGGAACCGCTTCCGTCTCGGTTGATTTATTTTTATTGCGTCGCGGCCTGCAGACGTTTTCTGCGGCAGCTCACTCGTGATCCTTCTTTTTAGAGAGTGAGTAAGGAATCGGTCCGAAGCGACGATGGGGCGGAACAACGCACACGGGTGACATCTAGTTATGTAGCCGGCTACGGCTAGTCGAATGCACTTGCTTTCTGTTGACGTTTGGCGATGGTGAGGAGTTCCGGCTTCTTTTTGTGTCTTTCCACCCGCTTGACTCCGCTTACATCCGATGATGTGAAGCAAACGCGCATCTGGGCAGATCTTGGGAGGTTCCGCTTGGCTCTGCTGCTTTTCCAGCCTCCTTTTTGAGCCGTTTCATCTTGTTGGAACTGGTTTTGATCGACATCTTAATTCATGGCTGCTTTTATCCGGTCACGTGTGGTCGTGTCCCGTTTGGTGCAGCAGCATCTGGTTACATCTGGATATCGTTGATTGTCTCCAGTTGGTTCGGTTTCATTTGGTCGTCTCCTGTCTTCGTTGATTAAATCGGCCTGAACGGATGTTCCTGAGCCCGCAGAGCCAAATGAGCCATCGTTCGGAAATGAGCTTTTGTCCTCCTCAAAAAGAGAACGCTCTCGGCGTTCCGATCATTGAAACATCAATTCAAGTTTGACTCGATGAGCAAGCTACAAGTTTGCGATCGCACCGTGTCTCGGCACCAAGGCGCTGACGTTCGGAAGAAGCATTTCTTCTTTGCAACGCGATCGAGTCCCTTTCTGCGCGACCTCCGCAGTACGCAAGGCTCCCCGGGGTCGGCAGAAAATTTGCTCTTTCATCGCATCGCGTTTTAAAAGCAGCCAAAGAACGCGCCGAGCCGCTTGCTCACTCACCTCGTCGGTCTTTCGCCCTCATCCGGCGGAGCAAGTTGAAAAAGTCAACATCGGCAGGTTCTGCGTTCGAGCGCGAGGAAGCGTTCCGATCCGGCCAAGTCATCGTCCGATCTGCCGGTCGCTCGCCGCTTTCATCGCCGTCTGATGTCCCTTGAGGTGTCGCGATGACATCGTCGCTCACATCACGCCCTCTTCTCTGATTGTCGCCGACAGGATGCGTGAGGACATGTCCGCCGTGATGTGCGTGAAGGCGGAGGAGGAGCCCGGCGAGAAGCTGTCCCAGGATGAGATCATCTCGCGCACCAAGCAGGTGATCCAGGGCCTGGACGCCCTGAAGCAGGAGCACCACGCCATCCTGGACGGCCTGCTGGGCACGCTGCGCTGCCTCAAGCAGGATGAGGAAGGCGTGCTGGTGGAGGAGAAGTCGCACATGATCCGCAAGTCGCTGGAGATGCTGGAGCTGGGACTGAGCGAGGCCCAGGTGATGATGGCGCTCTCCGCCCACCTGAGCTCGGTGGAGTCGGAGAAGCAGAAGCTGCGGGCTCAGGTGCGGCGCCTGTGCCAGGAGAACCAGTGGCTGCGCGACGAACTGGCCGGCACCCAGCAGAAGCTGCAGAAGAGCGAGCAGAGCGTGGCGCAGCTGGAGGAGGAGAAGAAGCACCTGGAGTTCATGAACCAGCTCAAGAAGTACGACGAGGACCTGTCCCCTTCGGTGAGTCCTCCTCCGGGCTACTCGCTGTCCAGCGCCTGAATGTTGGACCCTGGACGCCCTTCTTTCCGCAAAACAGCAACACCACCGCTGTAGATTTGACAGGATACGAACAAGAGGCGCTTGGTGACTGGCCACGTTCAACGACAGGGCGAAGAATTTGCGACTAACTATCCAAAATTGAAGTTGACAGTTGAAGCGTGTCTTGTTTCATTTCAAATCCATGATGGTGGTGTTTAGAGCCCAAAAGATGACAGTTGTGTCCCAAAATATTGAAGGACCTGATTGTGTTTGCGCTATGACGTTCATCTTGTCCACTTTTTGGTTAACGTCGATTGAAGGTTTCTCTTTTTTTTTTTTTTCTTCTGAGGCAGTGGTCATCTTTTGACGAAGGGCAAAACTCTTACCAAGCTGACAGTTTCGGGTGCGACTTCGGCCTTCGTCGGAGCTGTCACTGCTTCCTTGCGACGTCTTATTTTGAAGATTTCTCGACCCGGTCAGCTGTTTATGAGACGCGGCACGAGGAAGCGGCGACAGCTCCGACGAAGGCTGAAGCGACAGCCGAAATTGTCAGTTCGGTACAAGTTTTTCCAAAAATGACCATTGCATCGAAAAAAAAAAAGAAACCTTAAACCAGATGAATATTTATGAAGTTGGTGGTTTTTGTCGTGCTGTTTGAATGTGTAGCGACGAGAGCCGAAATGATTGGGCGACCAAAAACGTTGACGCAAAACCTCGGCCTCAAAGCTGAGACGCTGATCATCGTGCGATCTGGTCGTAATTACGCCACAGCAGCGACATCATGAAATGTTCCAAAAACGCTTTTTCATCACCGATGACTCCATGACGTACGTGTGGAGGTTTCGATGTCCAAATGGGAGCCGAGCGATTGGGGCGTGAAGAATGGCCAATGTCATTCACTCATTCCCAACGACGGGCTTTGTCGTGAACTGTCTTAAAATGGCTGTGTGTACTTTCCTCTTTAGGAAGAGAAGGACTCGGAGTCAAGCAAGGAGACTCTGGATGATCTCTTCCCGGATGATCATGACGACCAGGCGCAAGGCAGTAAGTCGCCGTTCATGATTACTTTTGGCATCGCCCAATTTGTACAAAGCAAATTGGGCTTTTTGCTTGCTTTTGTTTTTCTATCCGGTGGACCAACGAGGTCACAAAGTGCGTCGGCGAGGCAGCTGGTGGCCGGATGCCAGCCCGGTCGACCGTGTGTGCCGGTTGCATGTTTTGCCGCTACCTCGAGAAAACCCACGAATGGTCTTGGCTTTTTTTTCCCCCACATTCCAAAAACCTGCGCGGAGGACTCCCAAAGTGGCTCGGCCGCTCGCTCGCGGTCCAGATCCTATCCCGATTCTCTCATTGTCGACGTTGACTCCCCCGTGATCCGCGGTCTCCGCAGTCCAGCCGGTCCACGGCAGCGCGGCGGCGGCCGCCGCCCAACAAGGCGGCTACGAGATCCCGGCCCGCCTGCGGACGCTCCACAACCTGGTGATCCAGTACGCCTCGCAGGGCCGCTACGAGGTGGCCGTGCCGCTCTGCAAGCAGGCCTTGGAGGACCTGGAGAAGACGTCGGGACACGACCACCCGGACGTGGCCACCATGCTCAACATCCTGGCCCTCGTGTACAGGTTTGCAAAATGGCCGCCGACGCCTGTCGAGGACGTCGTCTCGGTCATGCCCCTGAAATCGCGCAGGGTGGGGGGATGTTTTCGTTCCACGTTTGACATTGCAAAGGGACAGTAACACCCCCCCCCCCCCGGAAAAAAATGAAATCTGTTAAATAAAATAGTCCATTTTATTTTGGGTACAAACAATACATATGAGCCAATTATTGAATAAACGTGTCTCGGTTATCTTAATTCTACATTGATCATTTATTCTAATTCATTTATATCTAATTGAATGTTTGACGTACGAGTAACATGTTTTTTTTTTTGTTTTGTTTTTTTTTTATAAATCAATGAAGCAATTATTTAAAGAGGGAAATACATGATTCGGGGCTGGGATGACCTTTAAATGGCCACGTTTGATTAAAAAAAAAACCTGCGTTTTCTTAGAATTATCATTCATTCTCATGGATTTTATTTTTATGAATGCATTTTAACGAGCCAATTTTTGGAAAGGGTGGGACAAAAACCCAAAACAGAACTCCAAGCTCTCTTAGCGTCGCCCGACCGGTTGCTAGACGACCCTCAGCGAGCTCCTGGAAGCCGGTGAAGCACGGCTGACGATTTACAGTACGGCGTCAGTGTCCCGACTGTCTGCCGCAAACAAAAGAATGACCCAAACCTGCTGAAGAACTCTTTTATCGGGCTTCTTTCCCATTTTTGTCCCCCATCCACAAATCCTCTCCGTCGAATCGTCTGTCCGGCTGGTGGTGAAGTGTGGGAACTGTGGGAAAGCCCCGTCAATCGCGGCGGCGGAAGTTGTCACCGGGCTTGACGGCCGTCGTCATGTTGTGTGCGTCGCAGAGATCAGAACAAGTACAAGGAGGCCGCCAACCTGCTGAATGACGCGCTGGCCATCAGGGAGAAGACGCTGGGCCGGGACCACCCTGCTGTGAGTTGGCAGCGTAACATCCACATGTCGTCATTTGGGCATTTGCGTCGCGGCGCCTGAATGGAAAAGGAGGGGTCCAGGTGGGCCATGCGAGCGGAGCGATCGATCGTGTACCTTAGTCTTGAACGTACTCCTCAGTTGGCCATTGGTCGACGCAGCGAGAGTCCACCATTTTTAAATGCGACTGAGAGGCGCGTTATGCAATCCAAATGAACAGTGGCGCGCTATCCTATACGCGCAGGATGCTGAGCGAAAAAATAAAAAGCGGAATGTGCAAAAAGTGGCGGCGACATATTGAAGCTCGAGATGTTATTTGGAGAGTTCGACTGAGGCAGGCTGGCTCAATTGGCCTTGTTTGCTTGCTCTATCGTCAGCCTGACCTTACCGTACGTTTTTTGTTTGTTTTTTTTTGAAGTCTGTATACAATTAGACGGGTACGCGCTCACTCGCTCGCTTCGGGATCGATAAACATTGATTTTAGCCGGTTCGCCCGTATGACTGTTTTTCTTCTCGGCGGGATTCATTCTTCCTCCAAGCTGCTTTTAGCCTCTTGTCGTGTGTTCTTGAATACCCCGACATGCCATGATGAGAAAGGCGCACACGGTATCTCCATAAAAATAAAAAAAAAAAGAACTAACTGTGTTAACCCCATCAGGTGTGGACCTTCTGCGATGTCCACTTTGTGAGGTCAGCCCATCACCGTTCGCCCTTTTCCCCAAAGTGATTCCACAAATCGATTTCCTCATCAAATCAGCATTTCCCCGCCTCACTCTTTTCCCCAAATACATTTGAGAATCAATCTCTTCACTTGTATCAGTCCAATCCTTCAAGGAGACATATGATGTGCACCCCTCCCACCATTGAAAATGGTGTCTGTCGCATGCTTTGGTCCAAATTGCCCAGGGGGATCAAGAAATGGAGCGCATATGCACACGCTAGCTCTTGTTTTGTCATCTGAAATGAGCTCGCTTCGACAGGGTTCGCTGGTGAGTGAGCTTTTGTTACCACGGCAACCGAGGGTGGCGGGGCCAGGGCGTTGGGATGAGGCGAGCCGCTTCTACCTTCAGAAGTTGAGCCCAGTGTGCGCGGCGTTCGGAGATGCATTTTCACTTGCGGAGGAGGCGCCTTCTGCACTCGGCTTGAAAACGCTTTCACTCATGGAGGCGGCACTTCATACGCAACACTTTGCATACCACATTGGTGACACCAGCACTACACTGTATGCGCTACTCAAACATTTTCACTCAGAAAGGCAGCACTTCATATACTGCACTCGATACACGACATTTTGCTCGCTCACAGACGAAAAAAATTCGAACTCATGACGACCTCGGGGGGCCTCGTGACTCGCCGCCAAAGGGGATCCACCCACAATGCCGCGCTCAGCTGACTTCCCCTTCCGAGCGCAGTCCGGCTTTGCCAATGGGCGGCAGCGCTTGATGGAGCCAAGGTGATTTGAAGCCCGCGTTTGTTCTAAAAGTTCACAAAGATTTGCCTCGCCCCCGCCAGGTCGCCGCCACGCTCAACAACCTGGCGGTGCTGTACGGCAAGAGGGGCAAGTACAAAGAGGCGGAACCGCTGTGCAAGCGAGCGCTGGAGATAAGAGAGAAGGTGAGGCGGCTACGCCCGCGTTTTCATTCCCCTTCCCTGCAGAATGCCTGCGGTGTGTGTGTGAGATCGCTGCAAGGTGTCATACAAGTTGAGGTTGCAGTTTTTGGGTTGTTGTGGAGCAACTGCAAAAGGTTTTGAACCTCCGCCTTTGTTCTCTTTCGAGCTGTTCCTAATATTCGAATGACCTTATGTACTGTGGTGACGTGCGGCCACAATAGTGCAGGTGCATGTCAATATATTGCCATATGGTTAGGTTTGTTTAATTCAGTAAACCTCCTACATATTATCTTCAATATATTGATTGAATTTATTCCATGACCAAATCGTCTGCCCCCTTTGAAATGAATTCAAATGCAATTAATCTGTTCCGGCCTCCCACAAAGAAGGACAAAAAATGAAAAATTGCACTAGATAATATTCTTTATACAAACATACAGTCATGAATGTAAAGAAATGAAGTAGTTGTTGTTCCCCTCCTTCCCTCCCCCCCCCTTTTTTTTTGGCTTGACTTCAATGGACATTGTGCTGCTCCTCATGGTGTGCACTTCTTGGCCACACGGGTATTATACATAAAGTTACTTTGCGGAGTTGGGTGTATTGCTGGGATTTATGGAAAGCAGTGCCCGCCCGTGGCTATGAGGGACTATTGTACATCTCATTGAAAAAAAAGCCCACTTTCAACTGGGTCGATTTGACCCGTGACATAACCGCATTTTCGAAAGTAGGGCAGAAAGGGCAAAGTGAGTGCACACGCGGGGAGCCTTAACTCCTGGTGATCCAACCGGCAGGCGCTTCTGCCTCTGCTGTGTCAATGTTTGCTCACAAGTGTCGTTTTGCGGTCGCGACGCAGGTGCTGGGCAAGGACCACCCGGACGTGGCCAAGCAGCTCAACAACCTGGCCCTGCTGTGCCAGAACCAAGGCAAGTACGAGGAGGTGGAGTACTACTACATGCGGGCGCTGGAGATCTACCAGACCAAACTGGGACCTGATGACCCCAACGTGGCCAAAACCAAAAACAACCTGGTGAGGAGCACATCCCTTTTTTTTGTGTGTGTTTGGGGGTGGGCGGCTGCCATGTCCACGCTGTGACGCTGTGGTAACTTTCCCTCCGCCAGGCCTCCTGTTACCTCAAGCAGGGCAAATTCAAGGAGGCCGAGACGCTCTACAAAGAAATCCTCACACGGGCCCACGAGAGGGAGTTTGGCTCTGTAGACGGTAGGGTGTGCACCTGCCTTGACCGTACGCACACATTTGTGTCCCCGAATGATGTTTTCCGTTTACACTGCAGGTGAGAACAAACCCATTTGGATGCACGCCGAGGAGCGGGAGGAACAAAGCAAGGTGAGGACATTGTTCCAAGCTTTGATTGTATTTTCACCGGTGGAAGCGGCACCTCATTAGTCCCGCCACCACATTATTGAGACCAGCCTGTTACGACGGCGCCATCGCGTCTCAATCGGTGCCCGCACTGCCTCGAATACAGCTTTTATTACTATGACGGCCAGCAAAACGGACAGCACGTATTCTTTATCCTCCGCGAAGAGGAGTAGATTCCTGTCAAAAGATCCAAGCTGATCACAGTGACAGCCGCGACGTTGCAGCGATAACTCAGCATCCGATCTGACTGCCTCCACGTCATCCCGCAGATCGCAACGCCGTCTTTCCGGCTCGATTCGGTTAAGCCGCCTTGATGTTGAAGTTGCTGCGGTCGCCATGGTAACCCGTGTTGTCACGCATCGACTCTGGCAGCTAAGTCGTATAGAAAAGCTGCAGTAAGAAGGGAGCGTCTTGAGTTAGCGGATTAGTCGGCGCGGCCATGAAGGCCGAAAGCGTCGTTATTATCACATGGGCCGCCGTAATCCCGCCGCCGCCGCTTAACGTCCAATTTTGTCGGCGGTTCAGTTCCATCTTTAGCTCCTTCGGAATTTGACATCAACCAAGTTATGTGCAGGGATGAGAGTTGGCATTTTTCTCATATTTCTCTTTTTTTCAATCCAAAAATGCGTATCATGAAAGGCACCGCTGCATTGAAATCGTTTTTTCAGATGTTTTTTCTTTCAGAAAATGAAATCACTTCCTTTTCAAAGTCAAAGGATTTCAATCGGACAACCCAGGTCCGGCCGGCGCTGACCGCTTTGCTTGGGTGTTGTTGTTTTCTCAGGGCAAGCAAAAGGACGGCACGCCTTTCGGAGAGTACGGCGGCTGGTACAAAGCTTGCAAAGTCGACAGGTGCGCAGTCAAGAGCAACCATCGCACGTGTCGAGAAGTGAAGCGCGGAGGTGTTCGCTTTGAGCAAAAGTCACGTATTGTGTGCGCAGCCCCACCGTCACCACCACCCTGAAGAACCTGGGCGCGCTCTACAAGCGGCAGGGCAAGTTCGAGGCGGCCGAGACGCTGGAAGAGGCCGCCATGCGTTCCAGGAAGCAGGTGCCAAACACCGCTGACGTTGTCCACAAGAAAATGACTTGCACCTGATAAATGCTGTTAATTGGGCCTCTCTACAGCTTCCCGTATTTTCACGAGCATATGGAAATAGAATCTGTTTCAGTTACGGCTGCTATTTCTGTATTTACCACATACACAAGATGCTCTGTATGAATGGACGCAGGCCTGGTCAAACGTACACCAGTTTAAAAAAAAAAACACTTGCGCAGGGGCGTCAAACTCATTTTTGTCGCGGGCCACACTTTAGGGACTGTTTCCCTTGGAGGGCCGTTATGACTGAAACCTTACCATAACGATTTATTCAACTATTGTTTAAGTTTCTGTAATGAGGGGTTTGATCACAAGAAAATGCTTACAATATGTCTCTCATTGATTAAATATGAGAATTTTAAATTTTGGTCGAGATTTTAGCAAGCATCATGGAAGTCGACATGTTTGATTTGCTTTTGCGGGCCACATAAAATGATGTGGCGGGCCAGATCTGGCCCCCGGGCCTTGAGTTTGACACCTGTGTGCTAGCGTCTGTTTTAAAAAAGGCGGCGGGAGCAAAACTTAGTTGGGTTGTACTCAGTATTTCACAATGTACTTGCGTTACTTATTTTTTGTTTTTGATCAAAATCCTCATCCACAAATCCATCCAATTTCTCATCTTCCGTATCCGAAATGAAGAGCTGGGCAAGTCCTCCATCAAACGCGCCGGGTTCCCTTGGTGATTGTCGAGAGTCGGTCTCGTCGCCGCGCGGCTCCTCCGAATTGATGCCAGTCTCTTTACGTCCACCTCCAGCCCTTTTGATTGGCTCCGGCTGGAAACTTTTTGTTGCTTTTAAAATCTGGACCAAATCCTTGAAAAGGGAACAATTGTTGCAGTCAGTTTTGCTCACGAGTTGCTCTCAAAATTGCTAAACAGCATTGGCAGCTTCCTCCTTATGTCCACAGAAGGCTTTGCGCCTGCAGGCGGAAGGTGCGCCACGCCACAAATTCGCGTCATGTCGCGCGATTCGCAGCACAATTATTGAAGTAGGCAAATCGCCGTTAGGATTTGATTCTCGAAATCCGTGCTGGTCAAACGTTCCCTCCATGGGACAAAACGTTTTCTTCACAGTTTGCCGTCGAGGACACGCGAAGCCCAAAATAGCGCGCGCGCGCGCGATGCCAATTTCAGATGACGTTGTCGCCCTTTGACTAACACGTGGAATGTATTTGCCACCGAGGGTCTGGACACGGCGCACAAGCAGCGCGTGGCCGACGTGCTGGGCGAGCCCGAGGCCCGCGAGAAGCAGCGCAGCCGCGAGAGCTTGAACTCCGACACGGTCAAGTACGAGAGCGGGCCCGACGGCGGCGAGGAAGTGAGTATGAGCGTGGAGTGGAACGGGGTAAGTGCAGTACACAGCCCTCGCCGTTACTCTCGACACTCAGCGTTGCTACTTGATGCTCACGTTTGTCAGAGGATGTTGTCGATCGAGCGCTAGGGGACCGCGGTACCTTGACTTGCCCCGATTATCCAGTTTGCCGTGTTCGGACCATTTCTGTTTGGTGTTAACGACGCAAAGTTTGGGTTACATTCGTAACTCGTGAACAAAAAACGCAGCGGCAGTCGTCGATGTACTTTCAGCCACTTAGTGAATGGGGCAAAGAGTCAAACACTTGCAAAGAGGCCACAACTCATTGCCAGAAGCTTGAAAGAATTTGGATTGGTGCTTTTTTTTTTTTTTATTCCTCTTAAGGCCCACAGTTTTCTTCTTTGACATTATAAACACCGAACCTACCCAAAAAAAAAGAAATTGTGCTTTTCGGTCCTTTGGGGTGGTTTTCCACCAAAAAACACCGGTTTCTTCCCAAAACTTTTTGGTGAAAAGGAACATGGCAAGCGCAACAGGGCCGGGGGCCCATTCTCCAAACCTGCCCGTCGAAGAACATTTTGGCGGCGGCAGGGAATGATTTCAAAACGGCAAATTGACGCCGTTTCAATTTGGGAACGTGGATTGAAGGAAACGGGAAGTCAAGGTACCGCCGTAGTTCTGTCAAGCAGTACGTTGGCGTTCGGGCCAGCGCGCTCCACCTTGGTGGCGTTTCGGGCATCAGATGTGGAGGTGCATCAAAGCGTGCCCGCCTGAACCGACCTGGACTGCTTGATGGAACCCCGTAGATGCTCCTTGTGCTTCTTAGCAAGCTCATCTGTGCGCGACAGACTCCCCTTCCTGGAACTCGTAGTGACTTTTTGTAGCCTCTTTCAGCACATGATGTCATTCTTTCACTTTTGAGCGTCTTCTCTGTCTCAAATGGCCACTAACTCCTGATTTAAAAAAAAAAAAGCGCCTGCTTTTCCTGTCATCCCTCCTCCTGCTCCTCCGCGCCACTAACGCCATGGAGAGCTGCGTCTGACTTTGCATAGCAACAGTTGTCCCAGCAACCTTCCCCCACCCCCCTCCTGACAACCAATCAGCATCTTTGGCCGTGTCGCTCATTTTAGTCAACAAACGGGGGTCGGAGGGGCGGGGGGTGGCTTTCAAAGTCTCTTGGTCTCCGCCATGTCAACACGGGCTCTGTACTGTACTCCCACTTCATGTTTGATCCGTTTGTGTGTGCGCGCATGCGCCAATGCGTGCCTCTGGCTTTGCTTGACGCGTTAGCAACCAGAAAGCGCAGACCTTGTTGGACTGGCTGGCTGGCTGGCTGCTCCAAATCTTTTCATGTTCAACGCTCCTGTTTGGTCAAAGTAAGCGCAAAAATGCCAAACATAATTGAGTACCCGCCGCTGCTGGCCTCCTTTTGGTTTGCTTCTTCTTTCTCAAATGCAGTTTTTCCATTCGTTGGTATGCGTCGAACGCGGGCGGCCCTTGCGGGTCAAATTGAGCCATGTGAGCGTCAACAGAAAACGAAATCAAGAAGCCGATATAGTTTGGACGAATGAGACAAACTGTTGGCCAAAGCTGCTTCTGCCATTCTTCAAGTCACCATTTGACAAATGTGAGATTTAGGCCTCTCATGTCCAAAACAAGAGAAGTTCCCTTTTCTTCGGGGGCATGCGTATAGTGAAGGAACAGAAAGCGACTTGGCGCAATTGACAAAGGCAGCACAACAGGAGCGTGAAACATGTCGCGGCGCTCGTCGAGCCTTCCGCGTCATCCAACAAACCAAAGAGCAGCATGAAAAAAAAGTTGATGTCCCGAGGCTGGACGCCACCTAACCTTTCTTCTTGGCATCTGCCTGTCTGTCCTCCTCTTCCTCTTCCTCCTCCTCCTCTTCCTCTTGTCGCCTCTCCTCGCCGCCGCTTGGAGCAGCGGGCCTAACCACCTCCAGATGCCTTGTAACGCTTGCAAACGCTCGTCTTCTGCGATGGACGCCTCGAGCTTTGCGGCGACGCCTCGCTCTCTTTCCCGCCCGTCTCATGACTTCTTCTTCTTCTTCTTCGTCGTCGTGGTGGTGGTCTTCTGCCGGGGGCAGGGCCGTTCTCTCGTGTTATAGCGGCAGAGGCCGCGCCATGAAACCTGTGACCGTGTTGTTGTTCTTTGACGTCCTCTTACCCCCTTACGCCCTCTTTTGTGTCGAGATGCACTCTCGAGTCCATGCGGGGAATAAGGCACCGACCCCCCCTTTCTCCCCCCGCTGATGACATCATAGTCACGTGCCCTCAATAGGGGCTGACGGTGCTTTCTCTGAAACCGAGAAATGGGGAATATGGCTCGCTAGCCAACGGTGTCAAAGGTCACCCAAAACAGACCGCTCGCTGGTCACATTTACTTGAGGAAGCAGCATGTGGTTCAGCCTCAACGGGTCGCACACATCGATGAGCGACCGTTAGCGCTCACAATAACACAGAGGGACAATTTAGAGTCAACAATTCAGCTACTGTGCCCACAGTGGAGTGGTGGGCCTAATTTGAGTCATTGGAAAAATTAAATCACTGAGTCGATAAAATGAGGCTCCAAAATCATTCACACTTTCAGCGACATGTCGAACGTATCGAGAACCAGTTTTGCACTTCTCTCATCGTCACTTCCCGCATGTCCAGAGCGCTGTAAAAAAATAGCCCCCCCCCCCTCCAAAAAAAAAACCCCCATCAGCTATCATGCGTGTAAATAGCGTTTTGCGCGTGGCGCCACATTGCGACATCATCCTGACGTTTGCATGCAGACATTCAAGGTGACATTCCTGACTTTGTTGGGATTTTTGGAGGAACTCTCTCGGTCCACCTTCCAATGATTAGGGAACCGCTTCCGATTCCACAGCTGCCCTCGTGCGTCGTCGTCGTCGTTGTTGTTGTTGTTCCTCTGCTCTTATTAATCTTCTCCTGCTTGTGCTCGCCCACTCTGCGTATGTGTGCATCTTTCTTCGCTTCCAATAAAACTTGAACTCATCGCTGACATCAACTCTGTGTGTGACGCTTCTTCTTCCTCCTCTTCTTCTTCTCTCATCACTGTAATTATGTTTTTTTTTTTAATTGCCTTTCAAGCCCTTCAAAGTCCAAAAGAGACACCATGACACATATTTAATCATGGCTTTGATTTGGGGTTGACCGAAAGGGATTTTTGGGGGAGGCTGATTCCCATTCCGAGGTTTGGCAGAATGAACTGCTGATAACCGATTAATCGGCCAATTAATTGAAAAACATCTCGGATGAGAAAAGTCACTGACAGTACTTGCTCCTTTACTATTTCTTGAACATCGCAACAGAGGAAAATTGGAACAATGAGATGTTAGAACGTCATTATCGTTGTCTTGTGTTAAAAAAAAAAAAAAAAAAAGAATTTTAAAAGCGCCGATAGCGGCCTAATAAATTGTCGTATGAATGACTCGGATGTCGCTGACGTTGGGCGGAACGAAAGCCCGACACTTGGTTTGAAATGACTCACCCTGTACTTGGCCACATTTGATGACATCACAAAGGATGTGACAAAAAAAACAAAAAAAAGAAACGAGACCTTGCCGTTCGGGCGTCAGAACGTCGTTCAGCTCTCTCGTCTTGTGGAGCACAAGCAGTCTGTTGCAAAAACGATCCTCTTTTTCAGAGAAACCCCCTCTTACCTATTTTTTTTTTTTTAAACCCAATCCCCTGCTCATTCTAGAGCTATTTTCAGATTTCAGGGGGGATATCCATCTCTCAATCACATTTGTTCTACCCAATCTTCCACTTGTTTGCAAATTGACCTCGCCGATACATCTCCAAAGAATACCGCACGTGTTCCTAACGTTGTGTCTGACGGGCGGCGTGGTCTTCCCTCCTCCCTCATCAGGACGGCTCCGGCGCGCTGAAGCGCAGCGGCTCCTTCAGCAAACTGCGAGCGTCGCTCCGCCGCAGCAGCGAGAAGTTGGTGCGCAAGCTCAAAGGCGGCGGTAGCGGCGGCGGCGAGCCCAAAAACCCCGGGTAACTATCCCTAAAATGTCGCTCATCTGCTCTTCTGAAAGCGGGAGGGACTGACTCGCTGGACCTCCAGGCCTGCCTGCCGGGGGCGCCCACCGCACTAACCCAAAGCTAAAGAGTTGTTGAACAGGAAGTCATGCTTTCATGACGGCGCTTAGAAAAGAAAAGGGGACGAGTATACGGCCGCTGTCGTGTGCCAATCTGCACAAGATCTGCTTTTCGGGTTTTCTTTTGGTTTGGGTTTTTTTTTTTTTCTGTCCACTAATATGGATTGCATCTGGTGGCTTGCTGCGGGCTTTTCATTTGATGTCTTGTTTTATTTTGGAAAGGAATACGCTGTGGTTGCTGCATGGCTCCTTTTGTTCTTTTCATCATATGTATACACACACACGCGCGCACATATGTGTATATATATATAAAATGATTTTTTTAAAATTCTTATTTAAGAATAAACGGCACTTGAATGTGGACCCGCATGTACTCTCTGGTCTGGTTTCACTTCCTGCTTCCTGTCTTGGTGGAAAGTTGATGACATCACGATGACGATGATGATGATGATAATGGTGTCGCTCCCGTTATTATGAGTCTGACTTTTTTTCGGCGAAACAACCCCCCCCCCCCCTGTTAATATCTGGCTTTGATCATGTATCATCATAAAATGGCGACTTTTCATTTGAAAATGTCAACTTGTGACAATTCTGACTTGAAGTATGATTTAGACGAAGTGCAGACTTTCTCATGAAAGCAGGTGGCTTCATAGCAAGCCAAGACTCTTGTGAACTCCAATGACTAGTTTTCAACAGAAATTGGGCTTGTGTCATGAAAACAAACCAAAAAAAATGTTTTTCCAACCCAAAATGATATATTTTTTTCATTTATTCCGACTTTTGTCGCTTTCAAGTGAAATACAAACAAGTTTCGTTTTTTTTCTCTGTCACGACTTCATGCCTTTAGCATTTAAAATGACAGCTTTTTATTTTCCATGTCATTTGAAAGCCTTTCCTGGAACCATTCTAAAATGATTCTTGTAAAATGATGCCTTTTTTGGGGGGTGGGGTGGGGGGGATACTGCCTTTTTCATCATCATCACCACCACCAACATCATCATCATCATCATCATCCCTCTCGATGCGACACAGCACCTGAATGTAGTTGTTGACGTAGTGCGCGTCTTTCACTGCCCCGACACTAACCCGAGTGTGATTAATGGAGACGAGTGTTCTCACCCCTAACCCCCCCCCCCCCCCCCCCCCACACACACACACACACAACCGCATGACGTCACCCCGGCCGGGTGGGAGCGCAGCTTGAAACGAGCCAGCTCACTCGGTGTTCTGAACGTGAGCCGGGAGGCAGCGCCAAGTGAGAATGATGACCAAGTAAGCACGACATTTACTGAGAAATTTGTCGTAGAAGTCGTTGCTGTAAACCGTCTCCGTGTCATTCTGTTGGTTTTCATGGAGAGTTCCGTTTTTTTTTTTTTGCACAAAAGCAACTTTTTGCCATGAAAAATGGACTTTTTCTCGAAAATAGGACTTTTTTTTTATGTTTTTTTTTTCTTCTTCTTCATTTCAACTCTGAATCGTTCTCTTTTTTTCCCCTTCAAAATCATGACTTTCAAGTACAGTTCAAATATTTTGTTCATAAAGTTATGAGTTCATGTACATTCCTGGTGGAAATGCGCCTTCTTTTTGAAATGTAAAACGACAACAACTTTCACTTGGTAGTGTGAACTGCTTTGGTGCGATCCTGACTCAGGACAGTTTTGTTCCTTTGCGTGCTTGACTTGAGCATGTTGCCATTCAACTAACGCGGGATAAGAGGTGATTTTTTTTTTTTGAATGAGCTCATGTTTCACATACCAGTATTATTTCTGTCCACAACTTCGAAAAAAAAAATCGATATATATATTTGTTGGTTGATTGTAAGATGTGCTCGATGTTTGTTTTTTTTTTTAACACAAACCCAACGTGAAAAGTGTCTTTTGACAGGCTGTCACATGGAATAGTGCGCTATGATCAGGCTAATGTTAGCATCTGGACAGCGACATGGAGTTTATTATTTGTCAAACATTTCTCTGTGACATCACTGACATGTTTTTGTTGTAAATCCTAAATGGTTTTTATTTTTGTTTTGGTTTTTTTAATTACGAGTTGTCAACAGTGTTTAAAAGGTGTGCTTTGATGAAGCTAATATTAGCAACTAGCGACGATTGTGACATTTGGTATCAAATGAGTGACCGAGAACGAGAGTGGGCTAACTCTTGTTATCATTTTGAAACTTGTTTCCTCTACGACAGATGAACTCGCAATTCGGCACGTGCTGTTGTTGTTTTTTTTCTCTGTATATCTATTGTTTTTACATTTTGTTTTAGAGGGAGAGCACCCCTGTTTTTCCACACAAAACACAGATTGGAGATCTTTCTGCATTTCGAAAGAATTTTGGGGGGGGTTCCAAAAATAAAACTAAAAATTGGAGTGCGGTTTGCCCACCCAAGTTCTCGGCGATTCAAATCTTCCTCAATTTCCGTTGCCATCGTTGTTTGTCGGCTTTTGACTGACGGTCGACGTGATTTTGATTTTGGACTTGGCAAACTCTTGCTTTGCCTTCCCCGCCACGGGAGAAGCATCTTTCACTCATTCACTGCCGGCACAGTTGCAACGGATCTTTGACATCCGTAGCCGTCGACGGCAGCGAATGAGGTCAAGGACGTTCGTATCCGTTGGAGTAATTGCTGTGTTTTTCGTGTCATTCAGGAACCAAATCATCGTTTGAGGAAAAGTCGTGACCTGAGCGCCAGCCACGCCGACCTGGCGCGTTGACGCCCGCTACCACGGCACGTCGTCACGCGCTGCTTAACTACTAGTAAATATGACATTTTACACTTTGGGTCCAAGCTTGCGGGTGGGCGCAACATGGCTGCTGTAGCCCCTGAGGTCTATTTCCATGTCACTCTCGGACTCTTTACCGTCACACTCGATAACGTACCAGACTAGCGCCACGATTTAAAAAAAAAACAACGAATTGGTAGGACTTTCTTTGCAAATGACGATAGTTGGCCAGCGGGCACATGAAGATGACGGACACATGCTCCTTGTTGTCCTCTCACGCACTGACTTGTTACTTTCCAGGAGAAAGGTGATTTCAAAGAAATACATAACCGGGAACAAAAAAATGCAAGTTACACGTCTTGTCGTTCAACAGGCGGCACAAAAAAAAAAAAATGCAATTACAGCAAAAAGTTTTAGAAGTGAACATTTCACTTAAAAAAAAGCACATGTATCCTCATGAGGAAAAAGGAGTTTGGAAAAATGACAAAAAAATACTTCGGAATATTACCAAATGACACCAAACAAAAAAAGCACATGTATCCTCATGAGTAAAAAGGAGTTTTGAAAAATGACAAAAAATACTTCGGAATATTACCAAATGACACCAAAAAAAATGGAGACTCATTACAATAAAGTTTAGAGGTTACAAGAAAAAAAAAAAGTTGCAATTTTGTGAAAAATATTCCAAGAACCTTAAAGATCATGTTAGGACGAAGAACAAGTTGGAATGTTTGAAGAAAAAAAATGTGTACTCTCAGCAAAAAAAAAAAAAAAACAGTTGAAAAAATTTTTTAATTAATATGAGGTCATCATTTTAGAGAAATGGGGGAAGGAAAAAAGTAATCAATCATGGCAACTCCTTACATCAAACTTTTTTTATGTGGAATTTTACCTAAAAGTAACATTTTACAATTTTCTTTTTAGTTTTCATTTTACAAATGTAATTGCCGTGTGATTATGAGCAACAACAAAAAAAAAGTCGAGCAACTGAACTTGAACTTGTTGGTCTTTGGCGTGCAAATCTTTCGCTTTGACTGGCTCACGTAACGTAACACTTGTTTTGCAGGAATCCTTTTTTTTTGTCGTTCATTGTTCCTGATGATTTTGCTACTTTTGCAGGGCTGTGCAATAAGCTTGATTTTGCTTGTTTGTCTGGTGTTCATGTGTCCGAATGTGGCTGATGGCTGCCATCGGCACCATTTGCTATCGTTTCCCCTCAACGATATATTCGAAAGACGCACCATTTGTGAAGTTCGAGCGACTGTTGATCGGTCTTTTTGTTTTGTTTTGTGACGGAGGCGGTGGGGGGGTCGATGCACTGACAAATAACCAATAGCAGCAGCAGGCGCACTGCGATGATGTCATGAATGTATAGTCACAGGAATTCCATACATGGACATGTTTGAAAGCCCTCACACACTAAACTATAAAATGCGAGCGGCATCGAGTTTGTGCGAAATGTGAGTAACATGATTATGTAGTCATGTTGTTGATGAATAAAAGCGTGGTGTGCTTTGTTGTCCAGTTTTCGTTTGGCTGATTTCATTGATTCCCTCAGCGCAATTTCACAACTCCCGTTTTTTTTTTTTACCAGCGCTGCTCGGAAGGTCGAGTATTTTATTTTGTGTGTTTGAGTGTTTTTCCTTTTGACTGGTAACATCAGTCTTTTGTCAGTCTTGGGAAAATGGGCAATTTCCAACTATTTCAAAAGTATTTTTTGTTAGCAGCCATTACTAATCATGTCTTTCTTCACCATTTTTAAAATCTTTTTAAAAATGTGTCCAAATATTTTAAAATGCAGCATTAAAAGCACGAAAAATCTACTAGAAATGTTTTATCGCTATTACCAATTCTCCTAGTACACTTTTACATGTTTTTACAACCGTTGCAGATGTTAAAAAAAGAACATTTTTGAGTGTGCCTACGAGGGCTAGAAAAGCAAGCGAAGCAAAGGAAATTGCACCCTCCCTCTTTTTAAGCGAATATTATTCCTGTGTAATTGAACTTTTTTTATGACATCATAGTTGTCTAAAAAATGCACTTCCCAAAAGTAATTGAAGAAAAAAAAATCACCGGTACATACTTGTTTTCTCTACAGCTAGCAAACAAGCTTGCTTTGAATGTTCAACGAATCCTTAAAAGTTTGCAAACGTGTCGACTGGGCGCGGCGGGCCCGGAAAAAACCAAAACAGTTCACTGGCAGCGCTTTAAGCCACGTGACCTGATGCGCGTGTCCGCATTGGCTCCGGGGGCCGGGGGCGTGTCCGTAATCACTACCAGTTTTCCACCGAAGACGACGAAGAGGAGATCGACGAAAAATGTCTTCGGTGCCCGACGGCAAGAAGCTGGTCCGCAGCCCAAGCGGCCTACGCATGGTGGCTGAGAACGGAGCCTTCAACAGTCCATTCTCCCTGGACGAACCCAGATGGGTGCCCGACAAAGAAGTGAGCCTAAATTCACGGCTTTAATGTTTTTCTCCTACCCGCGGGCTGCTGTAAAACAAGTTCGCTTGTTGTGGACCACGCGCTTTTGTTGAGGCCTTTCAAAATAAAACGGACACCTTTGCGCTACGTTCGAAGACAGCCTCAAAAGTTTAGTTCTGACAGAAACACATTTGTCACTTTGATTATTTAATCATAGCGTATAATCTTGTATCAGCACAGCCACTGAATTAGTTTTGTGGCAGGTAAACAGGAACTCTTATTTTGAATTGGGTAAAAAGAATCCGGCGTGGGACCTTGCAAAATGCTGTGAATTTGACGGGACTTGTTCGCCATTCGGCTAAGCTAGCAAACTAATATAAAAGCTTTTTTTTGTTGTCGAAATAAAACTTTATGTATTTATTTTTGTGCAAGGGGCCGTCTTAACATCGTGTGTGGTTCCATTGACAGAGACGAGCTTATTTGACGTGACCAAATAAAGCTTTGTTTGTCTTGGCAAAGCTGCCGCAATGTTTGTTCCACACTTCAAAGACAAACACGCTATCAAGTGACAGTCCAGGGAATCATTAACTGAATGTTTTTTTTTTCCTCTTAAGCAATTATGTCAATGCAACTTACAAACGTTTACTGTCCTTCCCCGTCACTTCCCGCATTGAGCTTGTGCGTATGCAATTGCAGACTGTCCTTTGTAGGTCAAAATTGGAACGAAGCGTCGATTTTTCGCCAAAATGTCGCGTAACTCCTATTCATGATGTATTTTATAAAGGAAAACAATTGTGTGGTCATTTTGCTATGAAAACGAGTTGGTTAACACATGTTTGTGAACCAAAAATAGATCACAAGCGCTAGTCGTTTTTCTTTGAAAATTTCATGATCCAAATTTATTTGTAAATCATTTTTTTTCCATAAACAGTTGTGTCTTATATTCAGAAATGTATTTTGTAAACCAACCGTTTGTGAAACCAACAGAGTGCATAAACCAAGGTAAAAGTGTTTCAAAATTATATCAAAATTATAACAACCGAATTGTTGAGGAAAGAAATTGAAGTCTTGTGAGGAGTGCGAATGGGGATGAAACTACTTTACACCTTGGTCAGCATGTTATGTAGCCGTTTCCTGTTCTCCTTCCTCAGTGTCAAAAATGTATGCAGTGCGAAACCAAGTTTGACTTCATCAAGCGCAAGGTCTGTATGATCGATTGATGGATTGTTCAGCCACGTCGGCTAATTTCTTCTTTTCGGCGTGCAGCACCACTGCCGGCGTTGCGGTCGCTGCTTCTGCGACAAGTGCTGCGGCAAGAAGGTGGCGCTGCCCCGCATGAGCTTCGTGGACCCGGTCAGGCAGTGCTCCCAATGTGGCCTGCTCTCGCAAAAGGAGAGCGACTTCTACGACAAGCAGATCAAAGTGCTCGTGGCAGGTGAGTGCGTGCGTAAATAGCTCCGCCCATCCCGTAGGGATGCACAATTTATCTTTTGAATTGGGAGCCAATGACAAATAATATTAAATGCTGATTAAAAAAAAAAAAGTCTAATTTCTTGTGTGTGTGTATGTGTGTGCGTGCATGCACGCAAATGTACAGGAAGTCCCTTCCTGGTCACTCTGGGAACGTCCGACAAGTGTGCAACCATGACCTCCCGCCTCTCCAACAACCACAGGTAACCAACCATTTTTATTCATGACCCCAACAAAGAAATATTCACAAGTTATTCTGCAGCAAAATTGTTTTTGTTTTTTTTTTTGTTATAATGCATTTTTTCAAATGATTGTTAAACCATTCAAACGACCAAACAGTGGAAAAATTGTAGCCCATTGGTTTTTCCATATTCCTCACATTTTTCCTGCAGTTGTAGGACAGTCAGCAAAAAAAAAAAACTTTGTCTTTCCTGTTCCTTGAAACTGTTCGGCAGCTCAAATTTGGAATGACAAATATTTGGGAGGGCATTATTTTCATTTAGTTTTTCACAATCCAAAAATTCCCCACTTTATTTCTTGCATAATTTGTCTCTCTCTTTTTTTTTTTTTTTTAAACATTCACAAATGAATGCCGACATTTGACATGTTGACATTTTTAAAGCCGTTCCAATTTCAAGATTTTCATCCAGCTCATTCATTTACAGAGACTATCGACGAGTTTTCCAATTTACACGTTTCGCCGGTTCCATTTTGAAATTCACTCAACTGTATTAGCACATCTTAAAAATATAGCGGTACGCTCATGCACTTGATAAGAAGGGAAAAAAAGTCTTTGCATCCTGAAATAGAAAGTCGAGAGCTTCCAAGTGTGTGCGGTCCCTGGTGATGTGCACACTGTGGCCACCGGGGGGTGCTGTGAGACCTACAAATGCGCGCTCAGTAATGTTTGTGGCAAAGGGTTAAAACTATTTGGCTGCTAACTTGCTCCGCTTGTCAGGTACTTGTTCCTGGACGGCGAAAACAACTTTGAGGTGGAGTTGTCTCGCATCATCAGCATACAGGTCCTGACAGACGCGACCAATCCCACAGGTGAGCGACGGGATCTCCTTTCACACATCCGCCAGGCGACCGCTCACTTCGACAATTTTATTTGGTGTCCACTCACTTGGACATCATGCAGCGGCGTCATCAATCGGCACTTTGTCACTTCCTGAACAAGAAGAAAACCTTTTATTTGTCTCACAATGGATTACCGTCCATGCAAAAGCCTCATGATGCATTTCTGCTGGTGTGCGCGCGCTCGCGCGCAGGCACATCCCCGCATGTCGTGGGTATGCTCGTCAAGTACAAGCCGTCTGGCTCTCAGGAAGTTGAGCTGCTGCGACTGGACGCCACCTCCAGCGAAGAAGAGAAGAAGGTGGCCGAGTTGTGGCTGCTGGCCATGCACAAGGTCCGCCAACCACATCCAATCGGGGCACCCGCCCGCCCGCTAGCTAGCTCTAACCTTCTTCCTCCTTTCTCGAAAGTGACCAGCATCTCCAGCCACAATTTGGTACTCATCGTATTTACCATCTTTTCTACTTCCGCTTTTGGCCATCTTGGCGTTTGCCATCCAAAGCTCAGCGGGCGGGCGAAGACGTCACTTCCTGGACTGAAAGCCTGTTTTTAACGGGCATTGCCCGATAGCTGTGAATGGGATTGTGGCAAGTGTACTCTTGGATGTGCATCTTTGTACGTCACCAAGGTGTTGGTCTTCCTCACCTTTGTGCTTTGGACCTCAGGGGTCTTAAACGTGCCCCTTGACTTTGCAGCTGGGGAACAGAAAATGAAGTGGAAGGGAGCGATGGATGAAGTCGATGATGTGTTTGAATGTTATAAGTTTGAGGGATTCGGTCGGGTTCGAGTCCAGGATGCTCGGAATGGCGTCGGGACTCTTACGGGCAGGGCTTCGAGGTGGTGCTCCCCCCACCCCCAAAGAAACATTTTTTCATGTCAGTTCTTCATAGACTTGGGCTGTTGGCGCTTGGCGAATATCCATTGTAAAGTCAATATTCTTCAATGTATCAAATAATTGGTTCAGTTTTCTTTTAATGAAGCTAAGAAAAGTGGTTTTATTGTACAAGATTTTATGTGTTTTACGTTGTCATTGTTTTTGTCAGGTCTCTGAATGACCCGCAGGGCCACGTAACCCTTTTCCAAGTCCAAAGTGGCTCCTGAGGACAAACGTTTTTTTTTTTTCGCCCTCCCCTTGTTCAGGGTGTTGCACTTTGGGGCTTGGGAAGGTTCAAGGTTTGCCCCTTGGGGTCCTGCTCCTGCAGTTGCGTCCCGAGAGGCGATCCAGCGGTTCCCTTTTGATGACATCCTGGCCGAGTGTCTTCAGAGAAGATGACAAAACACACACTTAAGACTTCACCGTTCCCTTTGGATCCCATGTTTTTTTTTTTTTTTAAATGAAGGATGTCTCTGAAGAGCACAAATCCAAGCAGATGATGGACAACTCGTAATTTGAGTGACAAAATGTACTGTTCGGTTTGTAACGCCGCTGCTAAAATTTGGGCTGTTGGCGCTTGGCAAATATCCATTGTAAAGTGAATATTGTTCAATGTATCAAATAATTGGTTCAGTTTTCTTTTAATGAAGCTAAGAAAAGTGGTTTTATTGTACAAGATTTTATGTGTTTTACGTTGTCATTGTTTTTGTCAGGTCTCTGAATGACCCGCAGGGCCACGTAACCCTTTTCCAAGTCCAAAGTTGCTCCTGAGGACAAACGTTTGTTTTTTTTTTGCCCTCCCCTTGTTCAGAGTTTTGCACTTTAGGGCTTGGGAACGTTCAAGGTTTGCCCCTTGGGCTCCTGCTCCTGCAGTTGCATCCCGAGAGGCGATCCAGCGGTTCCCTTTTGATGACATCCTGGCCGAGTGTCTTCAGAGAAGATGACAAAACACGCACTTAAGACTTCACCGTTCCCTTTGGATCCCGTGTTTTTTTTTTTTAAATGAAGGATGTCTCTGAAGAGCACAAATCCGAGCAGATTATGGACAACCTCGTAACTTGAGTGACAAAATGTACTGTTCGGTTTGTAACGCCGCTGCTAAAAGTATTTTTCTATGCTCATTGCCTGTAAGTTGAACAGCTTCACTAAACAAGTCGGTGTGAATGTGTGCACGTGAAGGGCGATTGGCATTTGCTCGTTTTGAAAGCCAGCTCCTCATTTCTTCACAGCAATTGGGAATAAAAAGCAGTATTTCCTTCTATGGACTCTTGAACTGTGCAATTACACGTGCACTCTTGAATGCATACGTTGTTTTTGGGGGGAGGGTGAGTCAACCTAAACCAATTTTCTGAATTAAAGATTTTCTGGCTATTTTTTTCAAATTGCAAGTCATGAGCCGGTGTTCATGATGGAAGCAAAAAGTTTAGAATATTCTTCTGGGATCGTGCTCCCAAGACATTTTGTTTGACTGAAATGAAAAAACACTGGGCAATTTATAGATTGGGCACATTCATATGGAAAAACTCTTATCTGCACTTAAGACTTCACCGTTCCCTTTGGATCCCGTGTTTTTTTTTTTTAAATGAAGGATGTCTCTGAAGAGCACAAATCCGAGCAGATTATGGACAACCTCGTAACTTGAGTGACAAAATGTACTGTTCGGTTTGTAACGCCGCTGCTAAAAGTATTTTTCTATGCTCATTGCCTGAAAGTTGAACAGCTTCACTAAACAAGTCGGTGTGAATGTGTGCACGTGAAGGGCGACTGGCATTTACTCATTTTGAAAGCCAACTCCTCATTTCTTCACAGCAATTGGGAATAAAAAGCAGTATTTCCTTCTATGGACTCTTGAACTGTGCAATTACACGTGCACTCTTGAATGCATACGTTGTTTTTGGGGGGAGGGTGAGTCAACCTAAACCAATTTTCTGAATTAAACATTTTCTGGCTATTTTTTTCAAATTGCAAGTCATGAGCCGGTGTTCATGATGGAAGCAAAAAGTTTAGAATATTCTTCTTGGATCGTTCTCCCAGGAAATTTTGTTTGACAAAATGTCTGTTTGGGTTGATTGAAATGAAAATCAAAACACTGGGCAATTTATAGATTGGGCACATTCATATGGAAAAACACTTATCTGGAAACTTAAAAAATATATCTGCTTTCTGTGTGTGAATATTTCGGGATTTTAAAAAAGTGTCATAGTAAAATCTTGGAATTTTCATACATTTTACATTTTGTAATTAAATTTGAGCAGATTATGGACAACCTCGTAACTTGAGTGACAAAATGTACTGTTCGGTTTGTAACGCCGCTGCTAAAAGTATTTTTCTATGCTCATTGCCTGTAAGTTGAACAGCTTCACTAAACAAGTCGGTGTGAATGTGTGCACGTGAAGGGCGATTGGCATTTGCTCGTTTTGAAAGCCAGCTCCTCATTTCTTCACAGCAATTGGGAATAAAAAGCAGTATTTCCTTCTATGGACTCTTGAACTGTGCAATTACACGTGCACTCTTGAATGCATACGTTGTTTTTGGGGGGAGGGTGAGTCAACCTAAACCAATTTTCTGAATTAAACATTTTCTGGCTATTTTTTTCAAATTGCAAGTCATGAGCCGGTGTTCATGATGGAAGCAAAAAGTTTAGAATATTCTTCTTGGATCGTTCTCCCAGGAAATTTTGTTTGACAAAATGTCTGTTTGGGTTGATTGAAATGAAAATCAAAACACTGGGCAATTTATAGATTGGGCACATTCATATGGAAAAAAACTTAGCTGGAAACTTAAAAAATATATCTGCTTTCTGTGTGTGAATATTGAGGGATTTTAAAAAATTGTCAGAGTCAAATCTTGAATTTTCATACATTTTACATTTTGT
This sequence comes from Hippocampus comes, assembly GCF_001891065.2. Classification (NCBI taxonomy): domain Eukaryota; kingdom Metazoa; phylum Chordata; class Actinopteri; order Syngnathiformes; family Syngnathidae; genus Hippocampus; species Hippocampus comes. Next base: position 345,958 of record NW_017804848.1, read on the forward strand.
AATTAAATTTTGCAAATTTCTCCATTGTGAAACAATAAAGGTTTTCTTACCTAATGATGTGTTCGTCGAGGTCGAACAATTTCCAACATTTGGATGTAATTATGCAAAAATGCCGTTTGGAAAATGGATGGCTGGAGCTGTGCTTGTCATGAGGCAAATGTGTACATATTTATGACGCCATTTTATGGATCGCTTTTCTTTGGTTTGTGTCAACCAAAAATAAAATACGGATACATTTCGAAAAAGAACGTGAGCTTTGGGGAAGGCCACCATTTCTGACGTAATGCTGTGTAATTGAAAAGGTGCTTGTGAGACAAATGTGAGGTTCCGGTGCAGTTCAAGCGTAGCTCACGCGGGCACTTTGACACACCAGAATCTCTCAACTAAATGTTCCAAACTCTTTAAAATGTTTTTGTTTGGCGCAGACCATTTAAAGCTTATTTGAATTGACTCGAGCACCCCTCCCCTCTAAACATAGCTGGTATCGCCCCAGCGCGCACGCGCGCACTTGTGCTTGTGTGTACGCGTATGTATTGGAAAAAGTGTGGCTTCTTTTTTTTCCTGACAATTTAACCAAGTTCCTGTTCATTAGTACTTTTATTAAATACAGTACACACTTGGGGAGAAGAAGACAAACGCAACGTGTTTTTTTTAGCGTTGGGGTGGCGGCGGTCACGCGCACGTCACTCCACGCCGGATTTCAGGTACGTAACGTGCACGCGCGGGCACGTGTGCAGTGTGCCCCAGGCACCGGCATCAACTTGAGTCCTGCACGTCACGTTCCGATACCAGATAAAGAGTGTGTTCCGGGGGGTCTTTTTTTCCTCTTTTTTTTTGGCGTGTCGCCGAAGTGACGCGTGGCCTTCAGCTTGCGTCCTGCACGCCACGTTCCGATACCAGATAAAAGAGTGTGTTCGGGGGTCTTTTTTTCTCTTTTTTTTTTTTGGCGTGTCGCCGAAGTGACGCGTGGCCGGAGAAGGAGTAGCGGACGACGGCGGTGCCACGTAGCTAGCCGGCTAAACGAGGTGCCGTCCACAGCTGTCACATTTCTCCACGGTCTTCCAGGTTTGTGCGCCAAACTCCGCTTTAAACTCTGTTTGAATGCCACTTTTAATTCATTCGAAAGTCGCAACGAAATGTCTTTGAATGCGCCGTCATGGGGAAGCCGACGTAACGTTCGTGCTCATGTGACGTCAACACGCAGCGAGGAAACACAAGTTTCAGAGCGTGGTTGAATGAACGATAGCAAAATTAACCTGGTCTTATTTATCGAGGCACAGTAGTTCTCAAAGTTTCGATACAAAGTAGTCCCTAATAAATATCACTATATGTCCCTCTAGCATATGTCACCATAGTGACCAAAATTAACATACAGTGAAGCGTAGTAGTGTTCATCAAGTGCATTTTGTATCATTGTAAACCACTGTTATCGTTCGCTTAAACACTGACACTGTATTAAAATGCAGGTAAATGATTAAATGCAAATGTATAGCAATAAATAAGTTTAATGTAAACAAACTACGCTTAGTTAGTGATATTGTCGCGCCCCACACTTTGAGAATCACTGAATTCTTGGACGTTTGTGTCTATTTCTGTGGGTATCGAAGTTATATTTGGCATGATTTTGATTGAATTCGCAAAATAATTGTCAGCGTGCCACATGATGGGACGAAAGAAATTAATCTGTTCAACCTCACCCAAAAAGTCACCTTTTAGACCCATCGCACAGCAAAAAGTAAGTAACCGTAAACAATAAAATGGGGAAGGGGGGAACAAACTTTAATTTCATGTCACTTCATGTGTATTTTCTGAACGTAAATGACAAGTTTTAATATTTAAGCATTCTTAACTGTCATGGAAGTTGAAAAGCAATGTTTACCACGATACAATGTGAAAGGGGGTGGCGGGGAGGCTTAGTTCTCGTGACTTCTCATATTTGTTCTGTTCACCGCATTTGTTGTGGCTACTCCACAAGTATCACCAGAGGCCAAAGACTGGTTGAGTTGCGCACTCACCTGCCGCTCATGTAAAGGCTACGTGTCTGCTTTTCTTGCAACTTGTGTGGTGCCTTTTCCCCGAAAATACCCATCACTTTGCAACATGAGTGATGTTGACATTCATTTTAACAAACATCATTTATGAAAAAACACGCCTATCCTTCTTATGTTCAGTGTGAAGGGGGGCGAGAGCGGCCGAGATGAGCCGGACGTGCAAGAACTGCGGCAGTTCCGACGTGGACGTGGACCATGCGCGCGGAGATGCCGTCTGCATGGTCTGCGGGTCGGTGCTGGAGGACAACATCATCGTCTCCGAGGTGGAGTTTGTCGAGTCGGGAGGAGGAGGCTCGCTCGCCGTCGGGCAGTTTGTCTCCTCGGAAGGTCAGACTACCCCTGCCCAAAAAAAAAAACAAAAAAACAATGTTCTAGAAAATGAGCAGAAGTTGTTGAGGGCACAAAAACACAAAAGAATTGCTCGATCAACACTTGAGACCTTACTGACTGGACCAAAATGTTTTTGACGGTCAAACAGTGGCGACTGATTGAACAAAAGCACTTGACATGCTCTCGATTGAAGACATGAAGCCGCCGTAAACAGCCCGGCGGCCATCTTACGTTGCCACTTGCTCAGCGATCTGTCACTTGTCAAGCGTGTGTGGCCTCTTGAACTTTGACCCGCGGCCGCGTGACTTCCAGCTTGTATGTTGTTGTAGTTCACCGAATGCCCACAAGAGGGTGCTATTGTCTCAGACTCATGCGGGACCTCACCTGTGGGTTGTTGAGCTCTTCGGTCGTGACGTCACATCTGTGCGCTTGAAACGTGACCTTTTGTCATCCAGCTGGGTGCATGTATTTGTGTGTGTGTGTGTGTGTGTGTGTGTGTGTGTGTGTGCTTGTGCGTGTGTGTGTGTGTGTGTGTGTGTGTGTGTGTGTGTGTGTGTGTGTGTGTGTGTGTGTGGTGTGTGTGTATGGGGATGAAATGTTTGAAGGCGTTTTGCGTCTGCAGGCGGTGCCAAGCTTCCGTCGTTTGGAGACGGTCATCTGGCCCACGCGGGAAGCGAATCACGAGCGCAGACGCTGCACAGAGGTACAAGTCAACACGTTTTCTCATTAGGCCTTTTTCCACTCGGGCGGAATATTGGGTATCGATCAAAGTAGGAGGACAGTAGGACCTTGACTTCTCAGTGGCCCAACTTCTGCACATTTGAAGTGACGTGAGCCATCGCTTGGGCAATTTACGGATTTGTATTTGTTGCCAGAGAAATGTCGCTCGTCTGTGGCCCCGAAGTGCAAAACACAGCAACAACACAATTAAACACAACAGTGAATATGAATTGGTCAGACCTGAATAAATGTCTAATAACGTCGAAGATGAAGTCATCAGGTTAGTTCTTATCCATGTGTTGATGTGAGCCTTAAAAGGGCGTGGCCTATTGAATGACATCAACAAGCGCAATCGGGTTCTCCCACGCCTTGAGTCTATTCGGCGTGTAATTTTGCGCTTACTATTACGGCGCTATAATTGTTGAAGCTCGCTTGTTCCTCACATTTTGGCGAGTCGAATTACGAGCTCGTTCTCGCAACGACGTAGACTCCTAATTCAAGCGCCAATGGGTTTGTGTTCGTAGCCAAGCAGCACATCGGCGTCCTGGGCCACCAGCTTCAGTTGAACCAACATTGCCTGGACACGGCCTTCAACTTCTACAAGATGGCGCTGGCCAAGCACTTGACGTGCGGCCGCAAGGCGGCTCACCTCATGGCCGCCTGCATCTACCTGGTGTGTCGCACCGAGGGCACGCCGCGTATCCTTTTGCCGGCGCCGGCACAAAAACAGTCTCTATCCCGAACGGCGTCCGGTCCGAAGCTCAGAGACGCAAGGTGGTGCCAGGCCATTTCGAGATTTGAAAACAAATAATGGGATCTGAAAAACAGAACTCTAAAACGAGCCAATGAAGGTAATGCCAGAGTAGGCGTGATGCGCTCCCTCTTACCAGTACCGGTCAAGAGGCGAGCGGCAGCATTTTGGACCAACTGGAGATGCTTCATGGAGGATCAACCGACTCCAAAGTGAAATGCGTGACAGTCCTCCTGATAGTTTGAGATCAGAAGTGTTCTCCAAGGTGTTCACTTGCTAAACATTTGAGGCGTTGTCGTGGGCTAACGGTCTCAAAGATTCTAAAATCCAAACCCGTGATGTCCTCCAAGTGAAATGCGTGATGAGCAGTTTGAGGTGTTGTCCGATACAACCACTTGAGATATGACGGCTTGGTATTTTCCGGAAGGAATTCTGGTTGACTTCAGATGCCTCGAAGTCAAAAACAAGAAAATATTTGCTCTCGAAGTCTTACCCCCTTTTATAACTATGGATGAAAATGTGATTTTTTTTTTTGTGTGTGTTTGTATGCTTTGCATATTCTCAGTTGCCGACTTAACGGTTGCGGTGCAGACATGTTGTTGGACCTCAGCGACATCGTTCAGGTATGACAAGCGCTCTGGTCACGCCTTGATGTCTACCACGTGGCGAAACATGAATCGGCCTGTGTGGATTTTTTTCGGGAGGCCCGGCTGCCGCTGGGAGTGGAAGCGTGGTCTTTTGACCCCAGCGGCTGTCCCGCTGAAGCCCCTCCCGCCCACTTGCGGCACGCGCGCGTGTGTCATCCCAGACCATGACTCGATCAATGGCGCGATAACGTCACGGCGGGAATCGAGCGCCGAACCCGCATTCTTCGCAGCTTACTGCTTTCTTAATCAAGTTGAAACTCGAACACCCCCCGTGGCACCCCCCTCCCCACGTCCCGTGCGCCACCCGCTACGACGTCGCGACCGCGTTACTTCCTGTGTTTTTCTTTGCCAATTTGTGATTTGTTGTGCGACTCCCTCGGCGAGCGCGTGAACTCGAGTCTTGCGTCCCACTGTGGTTCTGTAATACGAGAAAGAAATGTGGAGTAAAGGCGTGTCGCTGGCTCACATGTAAATTTCTGACTGGAATTCTCTTCCCAAAATAGCGCGGGCGTGCGGAATCCTGAAGTGGGGGTCGGGGGTTTCGAGAAATCCGGGGCACGTTGGGGACCCTTGCTGCCTTCAGTCCGCACGTCGTCGTGGTGGGCGCTGGCCAAGGGAGTCGAAATCTCATTTAAAAAAAAAAAAAAAAAAAAAACTGAGATTATCTGCACGTGAACACTCGGAGGCGACGCTGCGCTGAAATGACGAAGAATGAATCAAAATGGAGGAAAAGGTGTGACGGAAAATTGGCCATTCCTCAAGTGAATTGAGAAACGGCTTTCCCAGCACATGATGTGTCCCAACTTGAACCCCCCCCCGTCTGTGTGCTGGCATCTTTGCTTTAGAGCGCCTCGTCGTCACGGTGTGGAAACGCCCTGACCCAACTCGGCGGGACGTGTTTGGCGTTTGCGATCTTGAACAGTTTCAAGTTGCAGCGTTTGATTTGGCCGATCCTTTTTGGCGTCATCGCAGCGTTTTATTTGACACGTTCACGTTTGTGGAACGCAGGAATAAGAGTGACGATATGGGGATCTCAAGCAGAACGGGGAACACGTTAGTGCCCTCATTTTCAAAGTCGAGATACTCCGCCACGACTTGTTTGAGTGACGCACACAAGCTATCTTGTGTTCAATTTTCTTTGACCGCGATCTGTCGCGGCATCGGCGATCTTCGCCTCCGTTTGATTTGCCATCACTTCGTAGCGCCATCAAACTCTGTCGTAAGGCCAATCGTTGGAATAAAGTCACCCGGTTTGACGGCATCACGGTGACGCAACAGCGGATATTGCTTAGCATGTTAGCATGTGCTCCTTTTCTGGTCACGAAAGGAAGATCGTTTGTTCCAACCGCCGCATTTTGTGCTCGCCCGCCTTCCTGTTTACATTCTTGCGTCTACCAAGTGACCAAAGCGATCTTTTGGGTTTTTTTTTTTTTGCCCTCGGTGTGCCGCAGATCAAGTGTTAAAGGCTTTGTTTGGATGCGGGAAGTCATGTGATGATGTCCTCATTGTCGTCGTCCCTCCAGGTGAACGTGTACACTTTGGGGAAAACCTTCCTGGCGCTCTCCAGAGATCTTTGCATCAAGCCACCCGCAATAGGTACCGACCCTCATTTTCACACCCTCTCCATATCCATCCGCGTGCAGAGAATTGCGTTTGTTTCCAAATTTCATTTGGCCGTTTTCTTCATGAGAAACGCGAGCGAGCGTCTTAATTAGGAACGGGCGAGAACACTCATGGGACATGCCGATCCGTGACAAAAATTTATTGTCCTCCACGCCAGTAGTGGGCGCTGTAATCCGGATGGCAGTTTGACGCATTGGCAAATGATGGTCCGCATCGGAATAGGTGGAGAACACACACACACACGCAACGCAGAAAGCATAAGCCGAGCCACCTGTGAGAACTTTTATGTCATCGTCCTGGTACAGAAAAGCTTCTTCAGACAGCCTCGAGCTGCTTGAACAAGAAACCGTTCAGCGAGAAGAAAAAGCCAAACTTTCGTGAGGGCGCGCAAGTGCAAAATGGCGAGAAGCCGACGCACCCGTGGGGCTTTTGGGCCGCGTCGGTCATGCTCGGAAGGGAAAAGTTTGACATCCGCGCCACCGGGAGGACGAGTTAACCCTCGAGGCCCCAAAAGTGCAATTGGGCCCCAATTGACGGAATGGCTTCGCCTCAAACCGCTTCCAAGCGAGCGTAGCGGCTTTTGGCTCTTTTCGTGAAAACGCTTTGGTGCCTTGAGGGTGATGTTTTTCCGTCCGGTTTGCAAAACGAGGAATTTGAAATGGGTGAGGAAAGGTGGAGGTTTTGGTCGAAGGACCAATCCTGACATCTGCCAAAAGTGGAACGCAGGCAACTGGACCCTTCCTGGCAGCCAAGAGCGCAGCCGCCTCCGGACTGGGCCTCCTTTCGCCGTTGGCGCGGGACCGCGACTCTGGCCGGTTTCGGCAACCCGAGCAGTGAGAGCCGGCTGCCTGAATTCCACCGGCCGTGTTTGCAGAAAAACAGAAAGTCGCCCGGATGCGTCGCCGACGGCCGCCGGGGTTTAAATAAGAAGTGAGCTGAAATCTGAAATTAAATAAAGTCCCGGCCGGGAGAGTCCGGGCGCCACGGCAGGGGACGGGAAGCCCCGGTCGGCGTCCGTCCGCCGTTCAGGCGTAGAAGACCAGCTCGGGGATCTGCCCCCCCTGCACGCCGGTGCCGTTGGTGCTGTCCGAGGAGCACTGGAACTGGAAGGTGACCCTGCCGCACTGCACCTCCGTCATGCCCTCCTGGCCAAAGTAGCTGAGCTCGTTGCCGTCCAGCACCACGCTGACCGTGTAGAAGGCGTCGGGCTCGATCTGCACCGGGTGCTCGAACCAGACGGGGAAGGTTCCGCTGGAGCCGTCCGAGACGAAGCTGGTGAGGCGCTGGGCCAGCGCGGCGCCCTGCCGCTTGAGTTCGATGCGAACGCCGTACTCGGCCTTGCCGCCGCTGGACCCGTACAGGCCCAGCCCGGCCACGAAGATCCGCCGGTCGGCGGCGAACTGGATGCTGTCGCAGCGCCCCCGGTAGCGCCACTGGTTGCTCCGGTAGGCCGAGGACTGGAAGCGGTGGCAGCGCTGCGGCGCCAGACCCGCCCGGGCGCCGGTAGGGAAGTCCAGCCGGGGCTTGTTGGCGGCCGTGTACCACAAGAACATGTTGCGCGTCTCCTCCAGCGTCAGGAGGTCGGACTGCGCCGCCCCGTCGGCGAACTCCTCCAGGCTCATGGCGGGCACGCGCACCAGGAAGAGCGCCCGGCCCAGCACCTGCCGGCGGTTGCGGGCGACAGGCGG
>NW_017804848.1:353795-356506 GCF_001891065.2 Hippocampus comes
CAGTCCCCGCCGCTGGCACTCGGCGGCCGCCCAGCCGGCGACGGCCTCGAACACCACCGCCTCCTTGGCGTTGAGCGTCTCGCGGCGCAGGATGATCTCCAGCGTCTGCGCGTCGATCTCGCAGAAGCCTTCGGAGCGCAGGGCCAGCTCGGCCTGGGCGTCGATGACCTCCCAGCAGCGTTGCGTCAGCTCGGGCTCCTCGAACAGCCGGCTCTGAGAAAGCAGCACGCAGGCGTTCTTGGCCTCCAGGCTGGTTTCCAGGAAGTTGACGCAGGCCCGGGCCAGCGCCGGGACGATGTACTTCTTGGCGGCGTACAGGGTGGCCAGCACCGTGTCGGCCTCCAGCTCGATCTCGTCGCTGTACATGTACCTGGCGGCGCAGGGAAACGCGTTCACCGCACTTGGAAGAGACCTTCAACCCTGACGTGGCCGCGTGACGTCACGTCCGCATTCAAATGCGGCCCCGCTCCGATGACGGGAAGCCGAGCGAGCGCCATCCCTCCACGTCTCCGTTCCCATCAAAGTGAAACCACCGCAGCCTCCCAGCATGCTTTGCGGCGCTGCGGGTTATTTTTAACCTGCTCCGTAACATACTGTCAGGCCCCATAGTTATCCTTTTTTATTTGCAGAAGAGCAGCAATTACAGACCCGTCTCCCTCGCTTGGGATGAGTCATCTGAGTTTTTGAAATCTTGGGGTCTGGAATGCGGCCCCCCGGGATCTCCCTGATTTAGAGATTGGGCCATTTCGTAGCGCTGTTCAGTTGAGGAGTTTCCATGCAACAGAAGTAGTGCTTTGGCACCATCTTGTTGTTAGAGGAACTATGTTGAAGCGAGTTGGCGTGAGTTTGATTTGGACAAAATAGTGCTCTGGTGCATCTTGGTGTCGAGGAAGTACGTTGAAGCGGGCTGAATTTCACTTGGACAAAATAGTGCTTTGGCACCATCTTCATGTCAATGAACTAGCTTGACTTGAGGCGTTTCATTTGGACCAAAAAAAAAAGTGTTTTACCGACATCTTGGTGAAACAAAAATGGTGCTTTGGCGCCTTCTGGGTGTCAAGGAAATAGATTGAAATGAGTGAGTTTCATTTGGACAAAAGTAGCACTCTGGTGCCATCTTGGGAGTGCCACTGAATTATGGCGAAGCCATTGTTGACCTGATGAGAAAACGCTTCTCCCCTTCCCTACTCCCGGACCACTCTATCGGGATTTTTTTGGGGGGTGGACTTTTTCGCGATTTGAAATCCACTTGGCATGCGATAGCGTCACTCACTTGAGCAGGATGAGGAAAGCGGCGGGTTCCACGTCCGGGATGTGAATGTCGGCCTCCTCCTCGGCCAGGTCGCCGTAGAACATGGCGCAGAAGACCGAGCTGCCCACAGCCAGCACGTACTGCCCGTGCAAAAAACAAAAATGACGGTCACACGTCAGTTGATGTTCCCCGGCAACGCGCGGGCTAGCTAGCTAGCGCCTCGTTGTTTGTTTGGTCACCTTGTGAGCCGGAACTCTCTGCGAGTCGCCCGGGGGCCCCACAATGAAATGGACGTCAGCCATCAGCTCGTTGTTGAACATCAAGGCGTTCCTTCCAAAAAAAAAAAAAAAAAAGAAAAATCATAAAATAGCTTTACTGGGATTGGAATGTTCTCATCACTTCAAGTCCTTTTCAAGTTTAACTCGGATGTAAGCCAAAAGAAAAAAAAAAAAAAAAGCAATCCGATTCATCAATGTAGGATGTACCAAGGAGGGCTGCAACTAACGATTATTCTGTCAGTTTTTCCAGATTAAAAATATCTCCATTCCCTCATTTTCTTCAAAACGGGACAGTAACAGTGCAGAAAATACAGTTAGTTACAAATCTGGTTTACCCCATGTCGGAAAATCGGCCCAAAACAATCGTTCATCGTGGCCATCGCAGATGATTGCAGACCGTTTTTGATGAAACACATCATCGCTCGCCTTGGGAAATTGGACATTCATTGAAGAGAGGCTGAAATTTTGAGGGTTTGCACCATTTCAGATGGGGAAAAAAAGGTCTCAAAACTAGGAATCGACGATCAAAATAGTTGTCGATGCGTTGTTCACATCTAGTATCAACTTGATGTATTCTCGGTATGTAAATTGGCCATACTGCTCCATGTAATGCATCCTCGCCATTTGACACGTAATGGCAAAAAAATTTAAAACATTTACTTACTTTTGAGGTCAAATAAACCGACCTGAGCATTCCAGACTAGTCTACTGAAGAGTAGGAAAAAAAAGCCCCATTCCGATTCAAGCACTTGTCGATGGATTCAACTCTTCCGTAATGAGCAAAGTAGTTCAAAAACGTGAATCGGTGGAAACGGCCCGAGTCGGAAGGTCACGGCGAGTATGTTATGGTCGGCACCTCTCCCTGAGTGTGGGGTGGCCTCCTTGCCAGCTGCGGGGCTCGGCGGTGTTGTTGTTGCTGACGTTTCGCTGGTCGTCGGTGGGGCTGCTGGTGGCCGCCGCGCCTCCGCCTCCCCCGTCGCCTTCTTCTTCTCCATCCCCGCCGGCGGCCTGGCTCACGGTGGCCGCCCGAGTATGTTATGGTCGGCACCTCTCCCTGAGTGTGGGGTGGCCTCCTTGCCAGCTGCGGGGCTCGGCGGTGTTGTTGTTGCTGACGTTTCGCTGGTCGTCGGTGGGGCTGCTGGTGGCCGCCGCGCCTCCGCCTCCCCCGTCGCCTTCTTCTT
>NW_017804848.1:359751-360386 GCF_001891065.2 Hippocampus comes
CTGGCTCACGGTGGCCGCCGCCGCCGCCGTCGCCTCTTTCGTCGCCGTCTTGTCGGCGTCCGCCACCGTGGTGCCGCTCGCCGGGTTGCCGCCGTTGTTGGCGGCGCACAGCTCCGCGGCCATCTTCGTGTGCTTGTCGTAGGACGGCAGCGGGAGCCTCGCCGGGAGCGCGCCGAGCTTCTTGGACTTTCGCAGTGTGTCGGGCAGCAGCAGCAGGCAGCTCAGGCACCTCATGATCCGGCCATGACGGAGCAGCCTACAGTCCGCCGTGGGCATCGGCGCGCGACGGCGGGAGGGGAAAAAAAAAACCAAACAAACACAAACAAACTAACAAACCAAAAAAAAAGAAAGCGCGATGACGGGTCCGACCGAGCGGGGCTTTTCCCAGAGGCTTCAGTTCAGTCGCGTCGCTCCGCTTCGTCGTTTGCGCCGATTTTGAAAACGGCGTCGTCGGCCAAGTTTACGCCAGCAGCGCATCTAAAAATATCCTACCCGGCCTCGGCGTTCTTCTTTTTCGTCTTGCTCCGCCAACTTGGAACGCCAACACTTTTTCCTTGTCGCTGCTTTGCCTGTTTTCGCTTTTCCACATCTCTCTCTCTCTCTCTCTCTCTCTCTCTCTCTCTCTCTCTCTCTTA
>NW_017804848.1:360579-365644 GCF_001891065.2 Hippocampus comes
CTCTCTCTAGCCCCCCTCTCGCTCTGCTCGTTCTCCAGCAGCTAATCTCTCTTCCGCCCTCCCCGCTTCGAGTTGCTCACATTGGAGCTCGGCTGCGGGTTGTTGTCGAGACTTTCCGTCAGGGCTCGAAGCTTTCTTTTCTTTTTTTTTTCTACTTCTTTTTATAACCTTCCATTCTTGTTCTCGTCCCCGCTTTTCCCTTCGCCCTCCTTCGCTGGGTGTCGACCAATCACATTCAGCCGTGTATGTGACGTCATCGGACGCTCACCCTCCGCAGAGTGCGTCACAGTACAAAGCGCACGAGCGCTTCCATTCCGCCGAGCAAGTTAGAGCCAAAGCAATAATCCATTATTCATGGTTGAAATGGTTTGAATATGAACGTCATCCTGAAACGATGACAATAACACTTGAGGCTGAAAAATATAGATCATAAGAGTACTGACGATAAATGTTGTCCCTGAAACACATCCAAGCAAGTGAAAGTGGTGAAAGGTCCTTCACGTTGCGATGAGATACAAATGAAATCAAGAGTTGCCATTTTGTAATAACGATGACATTTCTACAGCTCTGCTTTTCCCGAAACACAAATTCCAAAAGACTATCAAATCCATTGATAAATGTACTCATGTAGCTATTCCAAGGTTAGCTACATTAAGTTGTATACTAGGACTGAAACAGTGAAAAGTCCCTGCGTCACAAGAACAAAGAATAGAATGGAATTTTATTGCAGCTGTTCCGGTTTTTCTGGAATTTTCTTGTGCTCCCAAAAATGACCAAATGACATGACTGCAAGTTCTCCCCCTTCCTCAATATACACGCTTACTTTTGAGAAATTGCGGAAGGTAGCTTCGCGCCAGCTTGTTCGCGTGATGTCAAACCTCAAATGGGATTCTCACGTCACTTTCAATTTGTCTTTTGCAAACGCTTGACCGACGGGCAGACCCGTGCCTTTACATCCCGCGCTTCGCCCAGCTGCTGGAATTCGGCGACAAGAACCACGACGTGTCCATGACGGCGTTGAGGCTGGTGCAGAGAATGAAGAGGGACTGGATGCACACCGGACGAAGGCCCTCCGGACTCTGCGGGGCCGGTAAGCGCCGGAAAACGCCATCGCTGCCGTTCCGCCGGTTACATCGAGTCGCCTTGACGTTAACATTAGGAACCGGGGCTTGACCGATCAATCTACTGGCTGATATTAGCCCTTTTCAAATCAGCAAAAATTCTCAGGTACGCGCTTAGTTTTTAAATGTTATGATTTTTTTTAAATTTCCTCCAACATTAACACTTAAGATGAGGATAACGACATTCAAACACTACAAACAAATGGGGATTTTTTTGCCAATTTATGACAAGTGTTGTTGCTGGCTCCGCTTCGTCCTGGTTTCAGTCGTGCCTCACAAACCGACAACAGTTTATCCACATCAACCGCTGCTCCTCCTCCATAGCGCCTCTGACTCGGGGTGTTCCCCAAGGTTCAATGCTTGGTCCTCTCTTTCCTCCGACATTCAGCGTTACGTCTTCACTGCATCCATTGACTCCAATATCCACTTCCCCCTCATCCGTTGTCTAATTAATAAAATAAAAAATTAAAATGAAATATATTTTTTTAAAAATTTAAATTTTGCAAGTACGTTCTATGAAAATTCACTTAAAATCGTGAGAGGATAAAATGAAAATATTAGCGGATTTTTTTTCATTTTTCATGGAAAATGACAAAGATGATAACATTTCCATGAATTTAATCCGAATATTCGGAGAATTATTTTGCACAAATAACCTCGTAAGACATGAATTACCAAATGTAGAAATGAAGCGAAAGGTACGCAAATCCCATTCGAAGTTGTCAGCGACATGATTTGACCGTTGTCGAAGTGATGCAACTGCTTCTTCTTCCTTCATCCTCCATAATCTGCACGTGCTTGCCTGTGTGCGTCCGCGCATGTTCCTGCGTTCTCCCGCCTGAATGTTTAATGTTCATAAAAGATGGAGACGGATGCGCCCGCACGAGAATGTTTGCGGCAAAAGCCCAAAGACAGCCCAAATGAATCTCATTCCATTTCCTGGCCCTGAAACAAGATACTGTACGTGGAAATAATAATTCTGCTAATAACACTGATTTCGATGTTGCGGCCAGGATGCTGTTTGTGGCGCGTGCGCACAGGTGCAAGGAAGTGCACGCACGCACGCACGCATGCACAAAGTCGCTTTTAGCCGCTCAGCTGCTCTAATGAAGTTTACGTAAGCGTTCTCCTTCAAGGCGCGCTCGGCTGCTCATTACATAACACTTGGACTTCTACATGCACACATACACACCTACCCCTTGGGGTGAGGGGGGGGTGGAATCGCCAAAACATTTTGAAAAGGATGAATATCATTTCTGGTCAATCAGTCAAGCCCCAGTTAGGAAAGTATTTTGACTTTGAGCAAAAGCAAGCAGACACTGACTAGACACTTCATCAGCTCCACAATTGTGTGTGTGTGTGTGTGTGCGCGCGTGTGTTTGTACCGCTCCTGGTCGCCGCTCGCCTGCACGACTTTCGCCGCACCACCAAAGAAATCATCGATGTGGTCAAAGTGTGTGACAGCACGCTGAGAAAAAGGTGGGTGCAATGCATGTATGCAGCTGTTAAAAAGTCCCCCCAGCACCCCCCCCAAAAAAAAAAAAACAATAGATACAAGCGCATTTTCCCTTCAGATAGTCTATTGGCGCCTCTTCTTTAGAGCGCCTCGTTGTCGGCCGTGAGTGCGTGCATGCCACACACACAAAGGTGGACTAGTGACGGGGGTGTGGGGGTTGTTTAGTTTAAAGCCCAGCTTGTCAGTGTGTGTGTGTGTGTGTGTGTGTGTGTGTGTGTGTGTGTGTGTGTGTGTGTGTGTTAGACTGGTGGAGTTTTCGGACACGCCCGCCAGCCTGCTGACGGTGGAGGAGTTCATGAAGGTGGACTTGGACCAAGAGTGCGATCCTCCCTGCTTCACAGCCGGACTGCGTAAGAAGAAAGCACAGCAGGCACGTTCGGCATTGACTGCTTACTTGTTTTAGCTAGTCGCAAGCGCAAACAAAGTTTTGAGCGCAACAAACAAACACCACAGTGCCTCAGGAGATGTGTTTTGCTCAGTCAAATGATGTCACCCACTGTCTTTTTTTTTTTAAATTTTTTAACATACGATGGGCCACTTCATTCAGTTGCTTTTGGCTGCATTTTAGACAAGTGATGGTCCCGTTGTTGTCGTTTCAGATTGAGGCGGAGCTGAAGAAGAAGATGGATGACATTGAAGGTATGACGAACGCCAAAGTCAAGTCAACAGACAAAAGACGTCACTGGGGGAAATCTTGCAGGTGAGATCGAAAGCTACCAGGACCAAATCGACTCTCAGCTGGAAAGCAGCCGACCCTGCCTGCGAGGAGTTTACGCCGCGTACGCCAAACAAGGTCGGCGTTTGCGTTGATTTGTTTAGCGAGTCAAGAATCGACAATGAAATGTTATCGTGAAAAACCGAAGAAAACGTGTTGAAATGTTTTTGCGGTGAGGAGGCTGTCAACGTGTCAATACAAATGTGCAACACTGTCCATGCAGACTTGCAGAAGCACGTGAACGAGGCCCTGGGCGCGTCTCCCGAGGCGGAGGAAGAGGACGAAAAGGAAACGGAGGAGGAAGATGACGTTGTGAAGGCGGTGGCCAAACACTTCGGCAAAGATCTCGCCGAGCTGACCCTGGAGAAGCTCATCGAGCTGGAGCAGATCGGAGACGGCGCTGACGACTTGGAGCGGGAGCTGCGGGGGCCCGCGAGGAAAGGACCCACGCTGGCGTCCATCTTGGGGGCCAGCCTGCCCACCGCCGCTACGCTGGGCCTCCGCAACTCCGAAGGAAGCCGCGCCAAAGGGGAACAAGGTGACGGTAAGAAGCCATGTAGCCTTGGCTCCAAGCTATTCATGTGAATGAAGAATCCCCCCGCCCCAAAAAAAAAAAAAAAAAATCATACGTCTTCAGAAATCACACCATTGACTTTTGTGTGACTACAAAATGGCCGCCACATCCATGACACGTCGCTCTGCATTGATTCATCTCTCTTTCCTCTCTTTCGAGCGCTCTCTGTATTTATATTTATATAACTACAGTTTCTCATCTATCTGAAAAAGATGAAATGGGTGTACTGTCGATAAAGTCTTGCCCATTTGTGCCACATATGGCGCCTTAACAGATGGTAGCGTGTGTGTACATCTGTTGGCATCAATGTTAGCATCTCCGAGTTTGTTTGCCTCGATCATGGAGTGGCCGTCTCCAATTGGGTTCGCGTTCAATTGTGTGTAGCCACCTCGAAATGTGCACGTACCTACAAAACTTTCGCATCTCCAAGTGGGTCAGCATCGATGAACGTAACGTGTTAGCATTTAAAAGTCTCTTCGTGTCGCAGGATGTGTTAGCATAGCATCCATTTTTTTAAAAAGTTAGCATCTTAAATGAAGCGCGCATCTTCGGTTCGCCCGCTCAGCTAACGAGGCTATTGAAGTGTTTATCGAGCTGTGAGCGTGAAGCCGCCGGTTTGATTCCCTGTGAGTCATGCCCATAAATATTGATTCCTGATGCACTTCCTGTCTGGGCGAGCCAGAGCAGCTGTAAACTACCTCTTAGTAACCCGTAATGCCTCCCGTAATGTCTTCTTTTGCTCCCGGTGGACCCCCACGTCCCTTCTTTAGTCTCAGTGAGCTCATGCTAATGCTAGTACCTGAATGTTGATGAATGAGCGTGACTCATCACAGCTGCAGATTACAGACATTTTGTGCATGCGTGCGTGAGGGATGGAGTGAGAGACTGTGTGTGTGTGTGTGTGTGTGTGTGTGTGTGTGCGTGTGCGTGTGCGTGTGTGTGTGTGTGTGTGTGTGTGCGTGTGCGCGCGCGCACGTATGTCGGAATAGTTGTTCCGATCGTATTTTTGTCGTTGTTGTGTGTTCTCTTGTATTATTGTTTTTTTTGTTTTTTTTTTTATGTACTATGACACAAGCTCCCTTTTAGTTGTGTATGAAGTCAGGAGTAGCTTGCTGCTAGCTTAGTCTTTGACCGCCCGT
>NW_017804848.1:365769-385998 GCF_001891065.2 Hippocampus comes
GTGTGTGTGTGTGTGTGTGTGTGTGCGTGTGCGTGTGCGTGTGTGTGTGTGTGTGTGTGTGTGCGTGTGCGCGCGCGCACGTATGTCGGAATAGTTGTTCCGATCGTATTTTTGTCGTTGTTGTGTGTTCTCTTGTATTATTGTTTTTTTTGTTTTTTTTTTTATGTACTATGACACAAGCTCCCTTTTAGTTGTGTATGAAGTCAGGAGTAGCTTGCTGCTAGCTTAGTCTTTGACCGCCAGTGTGAATTTGTCAAGACGATGCCGAGACGAGGTTGGCGAAAGCTGATTGCTGGCATCAAAGCGATGACTCGGGGGCTCATAGCATCGCAAAAGAACCGCACAAGTGGAGGTTAGAACAAAAAGTCAATCGGTGATCCTCCCGCGAGGAGCCGCCGACAGATGCCGCTTACGTGCTTCTGGCCGAGTCAGCAGATCTTCCTCTCGAAGGAGGAGGAGGAGGCGTTTCCACATTTGCACATCATGATGCTAGCATTTCGGTGAGAGGTTCGACGGATCGGTTTGGATGTCGACCACAAGACCCCGAAGCCCCGAAAGACTTCAGGCACGCGTCAAAGTCCTGTTCAGGTGCCCAAATGGACTCCCGATGACACGACTGACCCTTTTTAGTCACTTCATTCCAATGTTATTTGGCTAACTGCGGACAAGTGGTCAGAAGTAGGGTGCCTTCTTCACTCAGCAGGCTTTAATGGTCACTCTAATTGGACTTGAAATGTGAGCATCTCTTTAGTGAATATTTGCATCTCGTGTTTAATCCCTCGAAGCACTTTGTCGCCCTCGTGAATGAATAATGACTCATCATTCATTCATGGATGCTAATCATCCGTCGCACTGATGGGACAGCTGGGAGGAGACGTGACATGTGGTCACGCGGGCACGACGACGACGACGCCCCCCCCGCCTTCCCTTCCCGAGCTCCCATGCCTTGTCTTGTACTCCGAACGGATTAATGGCATTTCTATTCATATCCAGATCTGAAACCAAATTTCAAATTGTCATATGTAATGCACAATAACAGTCATTATTCTTGACTTCTGATTTTAAAACTCGTTATCCATCAATTTGTTGTGCGCTGCGTATTCAATATGTGGAGGTGATTTAAACATTTATATGGTTTCCCAAAATTCATAACGGCCCACCGAGGGAAATCGTAACTACAACGTGGCCCGCGACAAAAAATGAGTTTGACACCCCTGCCCTAGCGAGTCAATTGTGGGGCGGTGAATGATAAAAATGGCCGAACGCTGACAAGCAGACGCGTTTCCATCGAGACGGACTCGCTTGGCAGTTCGCCGCTAGCCTGAAAAGCACGACGACGATATCGCAGCGAGTACTGACTTCGAGCCGTCTGCATAAACAAGTGCGCGTACTCCAATGAGCCCTCACGGTGTTGGTGGGGGGGGAGTAGTGGTTGGTATTTAGTGCGTGACTCCCTCCTCCCTTTGAGTCCACGTGGGGGGCTTGGAGGGGAGAGCAGGTGGTTGAGTGGGCGTTCACACGGCGGAACCTCCTCCAAGGTCGAACGGGTCGCGTTTTAATGGGCTGGCCCCGGCCCGCCCGTGTCAGCGAGAATCTGCCGCTCTATTTATTGCCTGGCTGGATGCTTGTTTCTGTGAGGAGGGGTGTGAAGGAGTCTTGGGGGTGAGAGGGGGCGGGGGGGGGGGCGGTCTGGCACTGAGCCTGATGAGCCCACACACAAGGTACGGAAGGTTTCACACTCGGCACCTGCGTTTTACTTTGTTTTCACCACCCATGGTGACATGAGTCCAGGTTCTGAAGATCAGAACGGAGGTTAAAAACCAACCAAGAAAAGAAAGAAAATCCATCTCTAAATATGACCCCGTGAACGGTTTGACTCGACTATTCTTTGCTAGAATCTCGTCAATTCGAGCCACACAGGAGAACTACCGGCCATAATCTTATTAAATATGCATCAGATAGTGTCAGCACTCTTATTTACGGTCGTTATTTGATCTTTCCAAGGGGGGGGGGGGGGATAAAGCACATCACGCTAATAAGTGTCCGCACCAACATGCAAAGTTGACAGGGTGGACACGGCAACAAAACATGAAAGAAAACGCTGAAGATGCAAGCTCAACTTTTTTGTTGTTGTTTTTTGATTTTTTCAAAAAAAAAAAAAAAAACCAGGAGAAATGATGATGAGCTGACCTCCGTTTGCCCTGTAGAAGACGTTTGCATTTCATTTTTGGGGGATTTCTGCTCCTCAGTCTTTTTTTTTTTTCTTTTTTTTTAAAATGGTCGCAATGAAATTAGCGACCAGCACCAGCCCAAATGACGCCCCCCCCCCCCCCCACCCAAGTCTTATCGGCGGCGCCGCTGCCTGCCTGCCGCTTATCAGCTCACACTTAACGCACAGGAAGTTCTTGGAGGGCTGCGCCCGCCAGATAGCGAGCGGCTCACCCCCCCACGGACCAGATTTTAGTTTTCCGTCTTTTTTTAGACCGGGAAGCGTCTTTTCCGTGATGTCACAAATCACACACGTTTCTGTTGCTTCTGTTTGTTTGTGTGACAGAAAATTCTGCGGAAGGTGGCGAACTGGACCTGAGCGGCATCGATGATAGCGAGATCGAGCTGGTATGTGTTTTTTTTTTTGTGATGACCTCACCATATGATGACATATTGGCAAAGTAGTTGCATATATGAAAAGGCCAGATCAAGCCCTTTAATTTGAGGTATGACTCAAAAGCGGTTTGTTGCCATGTGATTTTTGACTTTCACCGGGGGGGGGGGGGGTCATTTTTGGCTGACCATGTCAGCACATATTAGCAACCTAGTTACATATTCGGAATGTGCCCGTTAAGTTGAGGTCTGACTTGTGATTTTTGGCCCTCCTACTTGGGAGCTTTGGCCAGTTTAGCGCCACCCTGAAAATCGTGTTTTGGTGCGCGTATATTGACGGCAAAGTCACAGATCCAGAACTCTCTCGTGGAGACCGTTAATTTCAGGTGTGGCCACAAACATGGTTTGATCTGCAACATGGTTTTGACATTGTTGCTATTGACCTTGGGTCAGCTCGGATACACGTTGACAATAAAATCTCAATATTTTTTTAGGTGATAGTATCATCACACGAGGCCATATTGACAACCGTAACTGACAAATCTGGATAGGCTTTGTCAAGACCTTTAATTTGAGGTGTGACTCGATGTGGTTTGTGTGCAATGTAATTTTTGACTTTGTTACTCGGGAAGTTTTGAGCAGCTTGGCTGCGTTCACGGTGCAAAAAGCATATTGTGAGGTCATAACGTCATCAGGCAAGCATGGACTGGCAACATAGCTACGCAGCTAAGAAAAACCCTTGAAAGTACCCCTTAATTTGAGATAGGACTCCATGGTGAAGAACAAATGTTTTGGTGATGATTTGTGCACCCAAGAGAGTAAAAAGACACATATAAAAAAACAGGGGGGGGGGGGGACTCTGGTTTGCAGTATCTGCTGAGTGAAAACGAGATCAAGGTCAAGACGGCTCTCTGGATGGCGGAAAACTCTGACTACCTCAAAGAGCAAAAAGGTTCCTCCTCATCGTGACGAAGCAACATTCTTGTTGTTGTTGTTGTTGTTGGGCCAAAGGACTGACTTTGTGTACAGAAAAGGAGGCCAAGATAGCCATGGAAAAGGAGTTGGGCATTTACAAGGAAAAGAAGAAGGTACCAAGTCTCGCCTTGCTTTGCCACACGAATCCAAATGCCTTGCGCTCGGAATGCTAGCTCTGGTCCACAAACGCAAGGCCATGATTCTCTCTTCATGGTCGCATAGCCTAAAAAAAAATCTTTGCGGAATCTGTTCAAGAACCCAACGCTAGCTCTAATTTTAGCTTCCAAAGTTAGTTTAGAGTCACCGCTATATTCAGACTTCAGGAAGGCATGTTAGCTTCTTGAGTTAGCTTCGAGATTGGAATCTCAATTCAGAGATTAAAGTTAGCGCCCAACGTAACCTCTGTTAGCGCTACGGAAGACCAATGATACCTTGTGACGTGAGCTGCAACGCTAGATTCCAAGGTTAGCCTCAACGTTACCGCCATCGTTAGCGTCCGGCAATGTTTGTTTTGGAGTTAAGCTTCCCACATTACAGGTAGGTCAATTCGGTGTTTGTGTTGTTGGCTTCCAAAGTTAGCTTAGACATTGAAATCTAAGATTGGAAGCCAACCTGAGTTTCCAGCGTTCCCTCTCACGTTAGCTTCTCATATTAGCTTCAATGTCACCATAAAAGTTAGCTTCTTCAGTTGACTTCCAATGTTGCTCCGTCGTTAACTTCGAGGCTCCTTGACCACTTTGTCACGTGTCGTTTCCCAAACAGCGAGCGACGCCGAAGCGCCGGGCGGACATTCGAGCAGACACGGCCGACGAGGCCATCGGCAAGATGCTGGAGCAAAAGAAAATCTCCACCAAGATCAACTACGACGTGCTCAAGGACCTCAACCTCAAGCCCGCAGCCAGCCCCGCCCACAAGGCCCAGTCCCCCCGAGGATCCGCCACCACCAGGCAGAGCGGACGCTACCAAAGGCCGGGAAGGGGGTCACTCAACCTTAGTACGCCGCTCAGCTCCCTGGGGAAAAGGTTGGTGGCTGGCCACATCCTCTCTTCAATTTAAAAAAAAAAAAAACAACTTAAAAATATTCGTTAACAATGCACTTTTTTTAATCTGTACTTGGGCTGAGGTTTGCCCTGATCATAATTTAAATCCCTCAAAATTCAACACACCTTTTTGTTTTGGCAGCTGAGTTGAACAATCTGCATTTTGCTTAAAACGGTACTATGCTGCTGTTAGCGCAAAATGCTAGCGAATTGCTGCTAACGTGAGGCATCTGTATCGTGGTTTGAATCCGTCAAAATTCAAAGGGCGCACTTTTCTCTGCCAAGTGAAGCAACGTACTTGTAAAACAAGGCTGTGCTGTTCGCTAACAATGATGCTAACGGCAGTACTATCAATGTTGCTAGCGGCGCTGCCAATGGTGGCGCTAACGGTGCCAACAATCTCGCAAAAATTGAAACCAACAAAATTACAGCAAAGCTAGCCATGCGTTAGCAAAAAAAGAGGCAGAGCGACAGCATGGGCGTCATTTCTCGGTCAGGCGCAGCCTGAGAAAAAGCCCCCAAATGAAGGCCCGCGGCCGGGGGGGGAGGGCAGGGGGCAGCACGGCAGCCTTTGAGCTTGTTATTGAAAGAGCGACGGCGCGGCTCTGCTGACAGTGCAGCCATTGTGCCTTGTTGCTGAGGGGGCCACACTGAGGCATTGTGGGGCTCCCCGTTCGACACGCCCCTTTCCACCCCCACTTGGCCTCGAGCTTTCCCACTTTCACACCCTGCTATGGGCTTCCATTTGCACTTTTTTTTGGGGGGGGCTCTTCTCATTTAGACGCACGAAATGCATCATCGTTAATGACATACTTGATCGACTTGAATTTTGCCGTCAGCCATTTTGCGAAGCATTTTGACAGACAGGCCCACAATGACTCTCCATACACCGAATCTACCAAGGGTAAGAATAAACGCTCTCATTTCACCGGGAGGGGAAAAAAAAAACCCAAACCGTGTTTAATTCTTCCTTTTTTCCTTTCTTTTTACAACGAGCAGTAGAACAGAGTGCAGGCTGCGCAAAATGTAGCCAGCGGACGCCCCAAACTGTGCTGACAGTGAGCCATCGGTGCCATCTACTGGCGGCCGTGCATCAGTCGAGGTGTTTCCAAGCTTCAAATGTGCGGCGGAGCAGCGTCATTGAAAAATGTCAACGCGGTGGCAGCCGCTGAGTTGAAGGAATGAGTTTTGTGGAAGGCGACAGCGACAGCGATAAACATGATAGCTGCCTTCCCCGTAATATGCTCGCTAACTAGCCTGACAAATGTTGTCAGAAGTGGGACCCTGCATAAGTTGAATGCTGCACCTTTGGGAGGAGTGAGGAAGTTGGTTTTGGACCTGATTTTTCTTTTTTCTTTTTTTTTTTTTATGCGGTCAGGCTCTCATTCGTCCCTCTGGTGTCGTAGTCAAGCGACCCAAATATCAAATCTGGATTCTGCTCCCTGGAGTCGTGGGACAAATGGCGTCAGAAGTGGCATGCTGGGGTCAGGGGTCTTTCTCGGCTGCCTTCCTGCCATATTTTGCTCGCATTGTTGCGATATGTTAGCCGCCGGTGCGCTTGCCGAACATCCCCGCCCCCGTTCTCAACAGCCTCACTGGGAAAAAAAAAAAAAAAGCAGGATCCAGAAATAGCGTCAAATTGCCCTCCGGTGCACTTCCTCTCTTGTATTTTTTTTTCTTTACCGAGAAAAAGAAAGAGAATTCCTGACGGGGTTTGTTTTCCGGCGGGAGTCTGTGTTGGTTTTCCGCAGTGGAGAAAGCTGGCAGCTCAGCACTTGAGTCGGCAGATGTTTGCCGCTCCCGCCGACACCCCCTTCCCCCGGACGCTTGCGGGCGGGAGCCAAGGCGGGGTGCGGGACAGGTTTTCTCCCAGGCGGCGGCGGCACCGGCGGCGGCAGCAGGTGTCGGTCGCGCCAGCCGCTTACTGAACTGCAGAGAGAAGCAGGTTGGCGCCTGTGTGAAAGGGGGATGCTGTGAAATCGGGACCGGCCTGCAAAGTTTCGCACCAGACGCTGGTCTTTGGCTCCCTTTTGTTGAAAGCAATCATCGCCTAACCGCTTTTGTTGCTTGCAAGCGTCCGAATGTAATCCTGCTGTTAGTTCTTTTACTGAAATGAAACGCACACTAACCCCTTTCACACAGTCTCAGCTCCCCTCCGCCCCCGCTGCTTCCTCTTTTGTTATTGTTGTGTGAAAACAAATCCGAATCCGTTGGGGGTTGACGCCGTTGAGCTGTGGAACTTTTTTCAGCTTCTGAATTACAGGCAGGACTTTTCGGTGTGTGTGTGTGTGTTAAAGGGGTGTGAAGTGTACCAGCTGAGCACTCGTTTCTTTGAATCGGTTGTGTCAAAAGCATTTGTCGCTTACCCGCTTTTATGTGGCGCTATCCAGGAATCAAGGACATTTATCGTCACGTACACCGCAGAAACACAAGTTGGTTGAGGTTAAATGTCATCTTCCCTTCGGTTCTTCCAGTGAAGCTGAAGTCACGCTTACCCCCTTTCACGCGGCCTCGGCTTTTTGGAGCTATTTCGTAGAAACCAATCAGAAGGGTCGGGGATGATGTCGCTGACCTAGAAATTTTCTGCTTCTGACTTAGTGTGAGAGCTGTAACCCAATAAGGACGATTGGTGTGTGTGTGTAAAAGGGGGTGTGCAACACTTGACACAGCAGTTTTAAAGTGACCGGCGCAAGTTTAACACAGTTGTCAGACGGTGAACGACAGATGCATCTGTTCGACTTCTGAAGGTGAAAAAGTTGCAGGTCCCCGTTCACCTCGGTCGATACCTTTCACACAGAACAGCGAGACGCGGTGGGGGGGGGCTGTCTTTGTGAGAACGTGGATTTCGATTGCTGGTCTTGCAGGGATTCCACTTCCTCTATTGTGCCTTTAAGCGCACCCCAAAAAAATCCGGCGGCTAAACTCCGTCAGCCGTCAGTCGCCTTTGCGGCTCAGGCGGCGCTAAGCTGATTAGCGCCGCGCCGCTAAAGCCGGCGGCTACCGATAGCCTAATGCGGGGGTGCCGCGGACACCTCATTAGGTACCCCAGATGACGTTGGACAGTGATGAAATCTTCTCTCGGCTAGCTTAGCGGCTAGCATCAGGTTAATTTTAGACAGAGCTGATCCAGACCCATGACCAGTCCGAGTCCGAAAGAAGTGCGGTCCAACCGCGATGGACTCGGCGACCGAGACTTTGTTCGTGTGGTTGCCCAAGTGCGCACACCCCTCCGAGATGGAGCCGTGGCCGTTGCTTGTCTTACTTTGGAGCGCTGAGCGGATGAGAAGAAAGAAAAGCAGCAGCGGGATGTAACCCGGCAGAGGATGTTTGCAGGAAGCCGTCAACTCGTCGGACCCGAAGGCAAAAAACACTTCCGTGCCTGCGCCGCAAAAAAAAAAAAATCAACCAGTCAGCATGAAAGTTCAACTTTGAACAACCAGCGTGGGCCACGATGGGGACCATTTTTGTCCCCTCGTCACCTCATCGAGTGGGACGAAACAGTCGTCGCTTCCGCCCGCACAAGAAAAGACTTGATGTCGGTGCGATGATGTCATTTTTTTTCCCTCTCCTATTTTCTTCTTTTTTTTTTTTTTTGCGCAAGGCGCGTGTTGAATGTTTATCGGCATTTTTTTGGAATCATTTTGGGGGTGTTCTGGGCTCAAAAAGGACATTTAATGAGTAATATCGTCACAGTAGTACAAAGTGAAGCTCCTCGTTTGAATTCAAAGGATGCCATTTAAGAAGAGACAAAATTGATTGCGAAATCGAGCCGAGAGAGACATCTGCGGCGGCGACGCGTGTGAGAGCGCCACATATGGGCCTCTTGTTGTCAGCGCCGGCGTGATTTATGCGGCGGTGGCGGTGGCGGCAGCGGCGCGTCGGGAGCCGCACCCCCGCGGGCTCCTCTTCAAGTCGGTCGTCACGGAGACCGGGCTCGGCCCAAAAGTCTGCCGCCCTTTGACCTCTGACCTCCACCGCTCACTTTTTGTCACTTGTAAACGCTGAAACGCAAGTAGCTCCCGCCAAATGACATGATTCCGTGCCCCGGCTGGCCCCACCAATCAGAATCATCAACAACATCATCATCATCATTAATGAATGATAATAATGCCCATTAGAAATAATAATCATGGGCTCCATTTAGTATTCATGACAAGTTCTTGGCGGGGTCATGTGGGAAAGTCCCCCTTGGGAGGCACGGGGGGGGGTGGTGGTTCGCACAGCACATGTTGGACGCAGTGGGGGCTCCTCCCCCTCCCTCCAAAATGGCAATCAACATCTTTTTATTAATTTGTTAATTTTTTTAATCAGGTAGTTGTTGGCTCGTTTGAAACCTCTTGGAAAGCCGATTCCAAATGTCAGCTCGAAAATAGCGGCAATGAAATGTTTGAAGTCATTTTATTATTTTTTCATGGTGTCGTGTCGTGTAGCAAAAAGTTTCTTTTGATTTTGTTTTTGTTTGTTGTCAGGTTGCAGCCGTTTGTGACCGGGCAGCCCAACAAGAAGATGGCCGTGCAGCAGGTCAGATCATCACCATCATACACACGCTTGCCCCACCCAGCCGGAAATTAGTCGCACGTTTGACGGGGGGGCGCTTGGGCACACTCGCTGTCTTGCGCACGGGACGCGAATGATTTTGGGGACGAGCCGGCCGGCATCCGCTGCGTGCGGCGTGGAGTGCTGCAGGCCGTCTCGCGCTCCTCCTTCTCGTCCCGGTTCAGTTCTCCTTTGCTTCATCACGCCGCGGGAGAAACGACGTTTGCACGAGTGCTGGGGGGTCAACAAGCCTTGTTACTTAGCAACCGCCACCCCCCTCTTGGGAAGGCGAAGCAATCGTCCGACGCGATTGGTCGAGGCCGTTGGCCTCTTATGTAATCTTGCAGATGAGATGAGACGAGCGCTCCATAGCCGACTCGCTCGCTCTCTCCCCGGAACTTGTCGCTAGCGCGATGCCGTGGAACGTCCGGACTTTCCTCTCTGTAAGCTTGAGGGTGAAATTGGGAGGCCCAAGTCTTGACGCCGTCCCGGGAATCTGTCGAATTTTGTTGCCACGAGTCTTTTTATTCTTCCCTTCGCGTAAGCTGAAAATCAAAGACACCGCAGGCTGGGCACGGCCCACTTAGCCAGCGCTCACCTGCAAACAGTGTTGGTTTGAGTCGGCAGGCAGGCAGACAGGAAGGAAGGAAGGAAGAAGAGCAGCAGCTTTGTTTGTGTGGAAAGGGCGAGGATGAGGAGGATGAAGAGCGGGCCGAGGCGCGGCAAAAGGGAGACGTGGCAAAGATTCGTCGAGGAAGAAGAACGGAGAGGAAAGCTTGGCTCACCGTGACCAGCGTCATACTTCTCGTGCCTTCTTCGGGCATTTTGTGGGTCCGCTCGTGAGAGACGGGCCGACCAAACTTTGCGGTGTCTTAAGTCAAACTTTGGGAGCCGTTTTGACAAAAGTTCTCTGGAAAGGACCAAAAGTGAAGTGAAAAATGGCCACGCTGAACCAAAACTGCAGACTCTGTGTCTCTTTTGGAGCATGGCTATTGGAGGCTTTTTTGTGGGTTTCCTCACGATCGACGAGGCTGCCAAATCATATGAGACCAAAACTGCCTTTTGGAAAGCATTGACGGGACCTCTGGAAATGACCAAAATAAGCCTAAAGGGGCCACTTGACACCATTTTTGTGGGTCTATTCATGGTCGACAGGCCTACAAAATTTCATGTTGTCAAACTGCCTTCCCGGGGTGAATTTTAAATACATTCCAAGGATCACTGGAAATGAGCAGAATAATATCTTGGTTAAACCAAAATTGTAGCCAAACATGGCTTCTTGATTTTATTTCATTTTTTTTTTTTTTGGGGGGGGGGGGTTAAAACTGACTTTGGGAGGTCAATTTTCAAAGCCTTCCAAGGACCCCTGCAAATCACCAAAATGTGCTTCGTGGCAGACTTGACATGTCTTTGTGGGCTTTGCCTCTTGTGACTTTTTTGTGGGTCGTCTCGTGATAGACGAGGTGACCAGATGTCATGCAGCCAAATCGCACTGAATTTGGCTGTTCCATTTGGAAAGAGAAACTGCATTTTCTTCCTCTTGCCTGTCAATAAAACACACACACACGCACTCGCACGCATCCATGTTTATGAGTTGTGCCACTGGGGATTTGTTGACATCATCCGAATCGGAAAAATCTCTCTCCCTTCGCTCAGCCCTCCTCGGAAGCCCCCGTAGCCGCGGCGGCCCCCCCAGCCCCGCTGGTGGAGAGCGGCCCGGTGGTCTACGACGACGCGGTGGCCGAGGAAGACGAGGACGAGGAAGAGGAAACCTGCGTGAGCGCCATGGCGCTGATCGGCGCTCAAGGTCAGCCGGAGGTCGTCGGCATGTCGCGAGCCGCGTCGCTTGGCGCCGCAAACTTTTTTTAATGAGCGCCACCGGTCACTTTGTCTCCACTTTGCCGCAATTAGCGCGTTTCACGGATCTCGCGAGGCGGAGCATCCACACAGTCGCAGCGACCGTTTTTTGACCTTTGGCCTTTTTCCGGACTACTTTGGCACCTCCAAAGCTGTGAAATCAAGGAAATGTGAAATCTCAACTACGTTGCACATGATTCGGACATGTCGAAGCTCATTTTATGCTCCGCTGCGTGAAACCCAAGGAAATGCCGAAATGCCAACTGCGTTGCGGCAGCCATTTTGAATCGTTGTTGTTTTGTTTGTTTGTTTGGTTTTTTTGTCTTGGTTTTTTTTTTCCCCCCGGCAGATTATGGCTGTGACGATTACGATGATGGCTTCTAGCAGCGGCTCGTCGTTTCCTCCTCTGATGCGGCGCCACTTTGCACACTTGAAGGGTTCGCTAGCCGGGACACAAGATGGCGGGCGCCCAGCAGAACGGACAAACCTTGAGCAATGAAGACGACGGCGACGGCGGCACAGACGGCATGTGAAGCCTCTGTGACGACAGGTGGAAACGCTTCACGAGCGCTGACGAAAAAGCTGCAAATGCCGCCACTTCCTGTTTGAACAGGAAGTGGCTTTAGAACCATAGCGGACGAGCCAAATTTTTCGTTCCTACGCGGAAACCGTGAAGCCGCATGAGCTCCTGAAGCTCATTTGTTTACAAACTTGAGTTGAGTTCACTTTCATTTTATTTATTAGCATGTTCGCTAGCAAGATGTTAGCTTCTGCTGCAAAAGTGCCCTTCTTTCAAAGAATAATATTATGAGGAAAATGCGATTTGGATTTGAATTTGGTTAAAAATGTTGGGGGAGGAGTTTTTTGTTGTTTTTTTTTTCCTGGACATTTTCAAAGAGTTGTCTTCCCTTTTTCTTGACTTGATTTTATTTTCATGATATTTGTGCTGAAAGTTTCCACCAGGGATGCTGGTGAGGCGACGGGGGCGGAGGCACCGTACGTGCTCATGTGATGTCACGTGATGTCACATGACTGACCAATGCGATGCCGCGTCCATCAATGTAGCATGGCGTCACGTCATGTAGCTCGTCAGTTGTTCTTTCGCCAATCAGAGCAAACAGGAAGCACTCCCCCCCCCCGCCATAACGTAACTTGTTGAACTTTATGCCTCATAATTCCACTTTATCAATAAATACTTATCAAGCATGCAAAGCAAACTCATTTTTGAAAGGATACACATTGAATTCCCCACCTGCTAATGATGATATTTGTTTTGTTTTGTTTTTTTTTGGTCTGGTAAAGTAAAAGGTGAGCTGTTTGGTCGCACTGTCGTGTGGCGCGGAAAAAGATCCCCGTTTGAATCCCAAGTGGATCCATCTTGATTCCACTTGCCGCTGACAACGGAGCGAGGCGGTGTGACACTTTCATTTATTTGTGATATATTTACAAGCACACATACAAGCACACAACTCCCTGCTGCTTTCATATGCAGGTGTGTGTGTGTGTGTGTGTGTGTGTGTGTGTGTGTGCGTGTGTGTGTGTGTGTGTGTGTGTGTGTGTGTGTCTTTGCAGCCCTGCAATTATGCGTCTTCGCGTGTTGGTGTGGCGCAGGTGGGAGAGACAATTTAATTACAGGGACGACGACCGAGATGACTGCAGCCCACCTGCAGCTGTGTGTGTGTGTGTCTGTGTGTGTGTGTGTGTGTGTGTGTGTGTGTGTGTGTTGTGTTGTTTGTCCTGCGCAAATAACTTTGGTTGTTTTGTAAGTCTCTGAGGGAAGAAAATGAAATCTGGTGCCCTTTAAAAGTAACATTAGGAAATGTCACACTTTAAAATAGCAAATAAGTCTTCATTCCGCCGTCCAAAAAATGGCAGGCCAGTTGTCCAGGTGGCATGACTCAAAAAAACAACCCCCCCCCCCAAAAAAAATGCTTTGAGTAGATTTTCCCCGGTGGTGGCAGCACTTCATTCAGCACAAGCCATCAAATAAAATGTTGTCAATTAGTGTTGCGGATCCGGGTGTGGCGCACGGGGGCAGAAATAGTGCCAAACGAGAGATCAGACGCAAATAAGTGATTTCGCAAGCTAGCCGAAAGCAATGCATCGTAGTTGCCTTGGAAACCGGAGAAAATGCCCCCAACATCGGGACCACAACAAGTGAGGTGGGAGAATGTGTTTATTTTCGGCCTATTTGGATGAATTCCTGGGGCGGTCCGCATCGCCTTGGCGCTATTTAGCGCCGCGCACCTTGTCGTCCTCCCACGCCGCACGCCCTCGCCGACCTCGTTGCCGACAGCCGCCGCGACGCAGACGCAGACAAACGGACAAAACGATACACGAGAAAAATAAATCAAATGAAAAGAGATGTAAAAATAGACGGACGGAAGGGTAGACGCCGCCTTTGGCCCGCGCTCGACGCCCACGCCGTCTGCCGGGGAGCCGCTGCGCTTCCGGCCTGAGGGGACCGCGATGCGCCAAACCAAGCGTCCAATAGGAAGCCAGAAATCGGCTCGCTCAACTTGAGCGAGTGGCTCCCAGTCGGGATGTCTGCAGACATCCTCGGAGGCGAAGGAGATGGGCGGGGGGGCGATTTGCAACCTGAGGCTTTAGGAGGCACCTCCGCACCTCCACATGAGCGCTTTGTCTCCATTGTTGCTGCGCACCGAAGACAAATTCATTCCAAAAAACAACAACGTAAAAGCAAATGTGTATTTTGATGCGACACCAAGATAATCACGACAAGCGCTCTTGGTGAGTTGTCGACGATTCCTTTTTAGTCATCGAGGGTCACGCGCCCTGGACCGCCCTCTGCTGTTGACTGAAACAAAAGTTCAAGCACCTTCGGGCTCGCATTAACGAGAACAAACTGGTTAGACGCGACAGCTTCAACGTTGAACCCAAAGCGTTCCTACCCGCGCCCGTCCAGAAAAATAGCAAAAAGAATGAAAGCTCCGCCCTTGGAGCACTTTGCGCGAGGCAAAATTTGCGTGGTGACCAATTCCTGAAGAAATTTCTCCCGTACAAAGTCAGCGGTCCGTTTTTGAGCACCAAGATGGCTGCAATTGGCGCACCGCCACGGCAAAAAGACAGAAAGAAAGAAACTACGCGCACAAAACCTTCAGACATCCTCGGAGAGATTCAAACGTGTGAAAAGAAAGCTTAGCGGAATACACTCAGCTTCATAAGCGGCTCATCTGATGACTCAACTGTGTGTGTGTGTGTGTGTGTGTGTGTATGTGTGTGTGTGTGTGTGATCCTGTTGTGCGTGCAAGGCACAAAGTTTGCCATGCGTCTGAGGTCGTCTAACCCCCTTCGCACCCTCCACGCAAATGTTGTGCCTTTCACACAGAGCACAGCATTGATGTGGCTGTGCCTTTGATGCGGGACCGAGAAGCTTCAAGTTGAACACTTCCCTCCTAGCTTGTGGCTGGATTCCTTTTCGCGCGACAACCAAATCGCGTCCAACCCCTTTCAAGCGAGCTATCAAGTCCACCATTCCGAGTGAAAGATCCCAACGAGCGGCGCACTCACCAATTAGCCAACCTTGCAGATCGTGTCAAAGGCTCGAAGGAAACCCGAAATTCCTGCATCGGACATGGAAGAGGTGAGTCGGCGTTTGATCTGTCTGTGCCTTTGGCGCATAGCAAAGTGATTGTCAGGTGTTAAAGTCCACACCTCGGTCCTAACTTGTCATGACCCCCTTTCACACATTCACCCATACCGCCACCAAACCCTTTCCCGCTCCCCATTAACTTTCTACTGTTGTGCGTGAAAGGCACGAACGCGGAATGCAAATGAGCTGGCTTCAGAGGGAGGATCAAAGGCTTAACTGAAAGCCCTTACACACCGAGTTTCTGGGAAATTGCTGCATCGCGTGTGGAATGGCAAAGTTTGCCGTGCGTCTGAGGTCGTCTAACCCCCTTCACACCGTCGACGCAAATCTTGTGCCTTTCACGCAGAACCAAGTGAGTGGAGGTAGTTCAACGTTACGACCCCGTCCTGGATTTCCACGCGTGACCTCTATTACTACCGAACGACAAAAACAAACAACGACAAAAATTGCAATCCGCTGCACCTCCCCATTCTTTGTCCCTACTTTTTACCCAGAACAGCGGCATGGGAAAAAAAAGGGGCATGTTTGCAGGGAACATCAAAGAACACGTTTGAAATGTTTTGCCTTTCATCGTTGGGCAGTTCAAACGAGGTTACGGCGCGTCGTCACCCCCCCCCCCCCCCCCCCCCCCCCCCCCACACAGTTGCGTGAAGACGCTCGCCTGCCGGCCCCTTCGGCGGCATCCTCCCACTGATGAAAAAGAGCGTCAGTCATCTGGTCAAAACTCAGCGTCTGTAATTTGCCACAAAAGGCGGGACACACCCCGGCAGGGGGAACCGGGCCGCAACCTCCATCATAGAATCAAGTGGAGGGAAGGACGAGTGCCGCGTTCTCACTCAAGGTCAAATCTTTTTTGTTTTGTTTTGGGGTATTTCTCCCCCCCCCCCCCACATCGGTTCTCTCTGTGTGAAAGGTACCAACGTTGAATGTTTGATTGGCCAATACCAGACAATTTGCCATTTGCATCGTTGGGCTTCCGTTGTGGGGAAAGGGTGTGTGTGTGTGTGCGTGTGTGTGTGTGTGTGTGTGTGTGTGTGTGTGTGTGTGTGTGTGTGTTTGTTTTGCAATCGGAATGGTGACTCGCCTGCTGCCAGACGTCTTTGCCTCATTTCATGTTGACTCACCCCCAGTCAGGTGCATTCTCGCCTGAGCCTGTCGCGCCCGCACACGCCCACCACACACACACACACACACACACACACACACACACACACACACACACACACACACACACACAAAACAGACAAACGGCACCAATCAATTTGGATTTCTTTCTTCTTCTTTTCTAGCGTGTGCGCACACGTGCGATACAATGTACAATAAGTTGCAAATTCCAGCATTCGTGTGTGTGCGTGTGTGCGTGTGTGTGTGTGTGTGTGTGTGTGTGTGTGTGTGTGTGTGTGTGTGTGTATCTGCAGCTGAGGTCAAAGGTCACTTAGCTGTGCTCAGCTGGTCACTTTGCTTTCTCCCGCCCTCTTTTGTTCCCCGTGGGGGGGGTCAGAGGTGGTGGCATGCGGCTTTGCGATTAGACCGGCACATCTGTCTTGGAGGAGGAGGACGATCTCGTGCCTGCACACACTTCCCTTACATGCAAACACACACACACACACACACACACACACACATACTCCATCTGGCCTGTATGATAGCAGATGCTACACACACACACACACACACACACACACACACACACACACAAACACTCTTTCGTGTAAATACACACAGCTGCTTCTCAGCCCAACATATTTCTTTTAAAGTTGTTGTTGTTGTTGTTGTTTTTTTTTTTAGTAGCTCGCACTGGAAATGTTTCCTAATTCAGCCCCAAAGGCATTTTCACTTAACCTGAAATTCGCTAGGCTAGTCTATCACGAGTGGAACCACAAAAAAGTCCCTGGTCCTCTGGGTTCTCTGACAATTGCCATATTAACCTGTCCCCCCCCCCCCCCACACACACACACACACACCATACCAGGCCCCTCCATTATTATGACACAACAAAAGACATGTTTGACGATTGCGCTCACACACACACTGACAACTTTTCCCCGGCACTTGCTGCCACAAAATATTCAAATGACTCACATCCATTCACAGGACACTTCATTAGGGACAGCGCCTTCATCGGGTCCATCGCAAGAACCCGCTTTGAATCGAAGCTGTGACAACGCCTTCAGTCTTGTGCGTGTACTTTGAATGTTCCTCTGTCGAATGAAAGCAATCGCCACAGTCCCAAAAATGAAATGAGCATGGAGGTGAGCAAGGGGATGATGGCTTTGCGCAAGTGCCGAGTCACGTTGTGGCTGACCCATTTCTCACTGGCTTCCGATTGACGCGTAAACCGCGGCGCCCCCGAGAGGCGCATCCGAAGCCTGAAAAGCTTCAGGATCTTCGACGGCGACGGAAGGCTGCTCGTGTCAAAGTAGCACAGAGCCTCCCTTGTCATGAACAAAAGAAAAGTCTTCATCAGCATCTCCTCCGTCTTGTGCGTGCGTGCGTGTGTCACGTTCTGCTGTTGCCATGGTGACGCAGCGGGAACAATGCAGGCCTTCACGCGCAGATGGAACAAAAGTTCCTCACGAATGTCTCGGAATACTGACGTGTGAACACGACTCAACGTGCTCACTCGCTGATTTTTGATGCGGTCTGTCAAGTGTAATTACTCGACTTCGCCACTAGGTAGAGCCGCTGCATGCAATCGATTGCAATCTCAACTAGATGAATTCAAATTCAGCATCATATACAAGACGTTTTGATTTTGATCACCAACAGGGCAGAGGTCGTTTGACCTCACGTGTACAAATCAGCACCGAAACATTGGATGTTCACCGTCGAGCTTAGTCGAGTTTTGACCTTTGGCTCGGCCAAAGCATAAAAGTCAACGTCAAGGCCCAAGGTCACAAGGTTTTAACTCGGACTTTCCAAGTCCCTGAGTTACTTTCTCAATACGGTCTCATATGATGACGTAGTCACGCGAAAGGTTTTTGTTTTTGTTTGTTTTCATGATGTTGGGGCCTTTGCGCAAGACGTGATCTTGAGCCACGGTCCAACATGGCGGCCGAGGCTGAGTCATCACATTTGGCGGCCGCCACGCGTGTTCAGTGGCAGCGTGGCCGAGCGCTGTCACTTTGAGGATGCGGCTCGTGGCGACATCTGTCAAAACAGGGGCACCCCCCCCCCCACCCGCAGGCCGCACGACCACGCGGGCCTTTATCTTGCCGCCATCCCCCGTGATGCATTGTGACAGGCTGACGGCTGGCGTGTAAGTGAGCTTTTAGCTCGCATGCACACACGCGACCACACTGACAAGTGTGTGTGTGTGTGTGGGGGGGGGGGGGTCACTTACAATTTTTACTCCCATGATGCACTGATTCCAGCTACATGTCAGAATATTTGAAAGAGTTGTCACTCAGTATGAGCTTGCATCGCAACAGACTCGGTTTCCTGAATGCGTTTAGTTGAATGAATGGATTCATATCCTTTCAAAAGGCAAACTTGCTTGTCAAAGCTTGTACTGGATTGCATTAGAGGGCGTCCCGAATGGACTGGCAAGACCATGTACCGTATGCGACAACAAAAGCCATTCTTATAATATGAATTCTTTATTAATGAGGATTATCTCTTAATAGCTTTAAAATGGGAGCTTCAGTGACATGAAATTGGCACATCCCTTAACAATTCAAAAGAATATGAGCACACTAAAAGATCCATATGTGATTGTATGGTTCGTTATCACGGAAACCCAACGTTTTGTTTCGTTTTGTTGACGACATAGCTGCTAGATATTGGACCAACAGCGCCATCTGCCGCTATAAGGTAGAGGCATTCTTTCGTGCGAAGCAGTTGAGGCGATCGATAACGGGTTTTGTGTAAAATGTAACTTAACGAAGACAAAGTCCATAATTTGTGTGTTTTTGAAAGAACTGTATGTATATGTTTCAATTTCTGGTTCTAAGAAACAAGAGAGCTCTCAAAAGTTAGTTGAGCTCCCATTTTGACGTCTTCATTGTTTCTTATTTTATTTTTATTTATTTACTTAATTATTTACTGATTTATTTGTCATTCTATATTATTGTTGTTATTATTATTCTACCGTGTGTCGTTTATGTCTAGTTTGACAGACATGTTTTTTTTTAAGGTTGTAGTAGCGCAATATATCCAGAAGTGGCAACATAGCGACAGTACGGGAAAAGCCGCGATCAGGACGACGAAGAAGTAGAAGCGGAAAAGGAAGAGGCGGAGCCATTAGAGCGCTAACCAGACAGACGAAGATGGCGGACGTAGATGGTGAGACAAGTGCGCACGCTGCCGCGGACGGTCTATATTTTATGATTGTTTGAATTGAAATTAGTGTTATGGTAAAAGAGGGGTTGCAGCAGTTTCACATTTTGAAGAAAAAAAGCGGCCCCCAAGAAAAAAAAGAATTCAACTCGGTGACGTACACTTGGCTGTCTAAATTACTATATATAACCGTATCCAAAGATTCCAAATGACCTTTTTTCAATGACAACCTGTTTTAAAGTAATGTCAAATATGTAATTGTACCAATTTGATAATTGTCGAAGTCAAGTGTCATGCTCGCCGTTGCGGCAAAGCCACGTGTGCACCGTGTAGAGAACGGGTCGGGACTCAGTGAAACGTTTTTACGACTAGAATTCAAACTCAGTCGTCGCCTTCTGTCGCAACCCCGTTCTTCGTCGTTGTCTCGTTTCCGCATGAATGCGGCCCCATGTCATGGTTTTGTTGTTTTTTTTTTTTGCTCGATTGGCCTTCAGCACCCCGTTAGCCTCCGTATGCTAGCTGGCACGTGTTGCGCGACAGACCACGTGGCCCGCCCATTCGACAAAGTCGCGAATTGTGAAGGCAGCCAAACGATGGAAAGGATAAGAAGAGAAATCATCGAACACACGACTCGAATATTTTTTTTATTATTGGTATTGATTTCCATCGATTATTTGTCCTCAGTAGTGACTAATGAATTTGCATTTTCAAAACGCACATTTAGTCGAATTAGATTTTTTTTCCAGGTCAGGGATTTTCCTTTGAATCACCCTTTGGAGACATGGGTTGGAGCAACCAACATTGCGTTCAAAATGCTTTTGTCGTGTCTAAGAATGTTAGCATCCAGCCCTACGGATGATATCAAATCTTAACAGCAGGACTCCCACCAAAGCTACACAACCCCAGTTGTGGGAAAGGGTTGAACATGACTATGGCAGTGATTCTTTTGCGCTCCACTGGAGGGAGTCGCCGCGTTGTTTTGATGGCCTTGGTCATGTTTTCATGCCGTGCTGTGTTTCCAGGTTCAGCAAAGAAGAAGAAGAAAGGCAAGAAAACGGTGGAGGATGTCGGGGTGAGTGACAAAATCGACGCCTCTGCCTTGTGCGTTGAAGTCTGCTCGGTGCAGCTCCGCTCAAAACAAAATGTCATCCGCCAGGAAATCCAGCAGAGCGGCGACTTCCTTATCCAGCCCGAAAGCAAAGTGCCCACATTGGACACGTCCCAGTGGCCTCTTCTGCTCAAGGTGGTCGCTCATCTGTCAAATTCCTTCCCCGCCGCCGATGCGACATGATGAATCTGTTTATCCATTCGCCGAGTGGCCACCCGCCC
>NW_017804848.1:386042-402676 GCF_001891065.2 Hippocampus comes
CCGTTCGGTGTCCTGCCGAAGCGCCGCGGCCGGAGCGGCGCGGCTAAGAGGGCCACCGGGCGGGTGGCCCCAAAGATGACATTTGGTCTGATGGCTCCGCTCGCGCTCGGTCGGTGGCCCCCCCCGTGCACTTCCGGGAAGTAACGACAGCTGTTTGTTGTAGAACTTCGACAAGCTGAACGTGCGCACGGCCCACTACACGCCGATCCCCAGCGGGAGCAACCCGCTCAAGAGGAACATCCAGGATTACATCAAGTAAGGCGGGAAGACCCCGTGCAAAACGAAAGGTCGCAATGGACGCTTTTAGCTGTTATTGAAACTTTTGGAAAACAGCGAATGGTGGCATACGGCGTCCATATTGTGGAATGGAATCTGAATGCCAGTTGGGTGGCCCCGCCCCCTCCCCCGCAGGTCGGGTTTCATCAACCTGGACAAGCCGGCCAACCCTTCTTCTCACGAGGTGGTGGCGTGGATCCGCCGCATCCTGCGCGTGGAGAAGACGGGCCACAGCGGCACCTTGGACCCCAAAGTCACCGGCTGCCTCATCGTGTGCGTGGACCGAGCCACGCGATTGGTCAAATCCCAGCAAAGCGCAGGTACGCACAGCCCCCCCCCCAACAACCCCTGTCGGCGGGAAGCGGAAGGTCCATCCTGGTGGGTTGGGCCTCGCCGAGCCGTTTCCAAAGCAAACAAAAGCAGCCGCGCCCACTCCTTCCCTTCCGCTGTGTGTTGCAGGGAAAGAGTATGTGGGGATCGTTCGGCTGC
Organism: Hippocampus comes; assembly: GCF_001891065.2. Taxonomy (NCBI): domain Eukaryota; kingdom Metazoa; phylum Chordata; class Actinopteri; order Syngnathiformes; family Syngnathidae; genus Hippocampus; species Hippocampus comes. The sequence goes on from NW_017804848.1 coordinate 386,808, forward strand.
ACAACGCCATCGAAAGCGAGCACGCGCTGGCCAGAGTAAGTCGCGCTTTGCCGCTCTTGGGGACCGACTTGGAAATAGTCAACGGTCGTGCGCTTCTTTGAGACTGGGGCCCAGCGGGCGTAGGCGTAGAGTTAGCCGTCAATGCGCTACTGGCGATCGGTCGTCGAATTAAGGATCCTTTTCCGAAATCACACGCGGCGGAATGTTTTGGCCCCTCTCGCACGGGCACGTTTGCGCTCGCCCCTTGGGATTGGCATCCGGCCCAGTGACGGCGCTCTTTTCAGGCGATGGAGACGCTGACGGGCGCCCTGTTCCAGCGGCCGCCGCTCATTGCCGCCGTCAAGCGCCAGCTGCGGGTGCGGACCATCTACGAGAGCAAACTGGTGGAGTACGACGCCGAAAGGCGGCTCGGTAAGCTGTGGGCGGGGAGGGAGCTCGGCGCCGGGCGGGGTTTTGACGCCTCCCCCCTGTCGTTTTCCAGGAATCTTCTGGGTGAGCTGCGAGGCGGGGACCTACATCAGGACGCTGTGCGTCCACCTGGGCCTGCTGCTGGGCGTCGGGGGCCAGATGCAGGAGCTGCGCAGGGTCCGCTCCGGAGTCATGGGAGAGAAGGTGGGCTCGGCCTTCATGCTGCCCGACGCGAACGCAAAAGAGAAACTGTTGGCACCCCCCCCCAAACGCAAGAAACGGATGCGCTCGGCCCCAAAACGGTTTGGGATTCGGTGTCCCGGCTGACGCCAAAGTGTTGAGTTCAGTTCGACTGCTGGTGTCGCGCTGCCAATTAAACTTTGGGACAGCAAACGCGCAGCTGAGATTTGACATGTCAATTCTCAGCTGCTGACATCGGAGCGGTCCCCCTTCGCTTTGAATGTCGGAGACCACCCAGGCGTGGCTTTTCCTCCTTAACTCCTTCAATCGCAGCCATTTTCACTGGAGCAACCCCCTCAATCCCAGCGTTTGACGGGATTTTGACTGATCCTGGCACACAAGAATATTTGCTTCTAACGCCATATAAACACGGAGCCGACCAAAATAAAGTTTGGACTCTCTTCTTTCAGCAGGAAAAAAAGTGTTTCTATCTTTTTCCATTCTTCAGCAATCGGCTTTACAAAATGGCAAAGTTTCATGAAAATGGCGATTCCTGGGCAAAAAAAAAAAACGGGAGAAAAAGAGCTCTTTTTTTTTCAAGCGCGTGAGGCACCACTGCCACCTACTGGTCGCTTTTTTTACATGATTTACAATGCAAATGGCTTATTCTCATTCACAGATTGCGTCAGACCCTCCTCCTCACTATGACCCAAAAAACTTAGACGTACAAGTACGTCATTGGTGGGCGGGGCCTAATTTTAAACAGACGTAAACGTGCGTACGTCTTGTAGAATTAAAGAGTCAATTGGCAGTCTCCCCCTTCCCATTACGATTTGTGGTGTCTTGTCTTTCTTTGGCTTATTTTCTTCCATCCCGCCTCAGGACAACCTGGTGACCATGCACGACATCCTGGACGCGCAGTGGCAGTTTGACCACAACAAAGACGAGTCGTACCTGCGGCGCGTCATCTTTCCGCTGGAGAAGCTCCTGGTGTCGCACAAGCGGCTGGTGATGAAGGACAGCGCCGTGAGTTTTCCCCTCCCCCTCCGTCGGTTGCCGCCGCGTCGCCCCCCCCCCCCGCTGGCGTTTGACGCGGCGGGGCGTCTGTCCTCAGGTCAACGCCATCTGCTACGGCGCCAAGATCATGTTGCCCGGCGTCCTCCGCTACGAGGACGGCATCGAAATCAACCAGGACATCGTGGTCATCACCACCAAGGGGGAAGCCATTTGCACAGGTGCGCCCGCGTTTGGTGTGCGTACGGGGGCTGGAGGAGGGGGGGGGCCACATGATGACACGTGTAGATGCAAGAGCCCCCGGGCTGTGCTGACCTGCTTATCTATCACCCTTGTCTGATGGCCCTCCTTTGTCGTACGGGGTGTCCTTTTGATGCCCCCCCCCCCCAAAAAAAAAAAGACGTGTTTGAGACTCCGTCGGAATTTGCAAGAATGGGGTATATGTTGATTTTTACAGTTTTGATGCCGAAATATTTTTGCTGGCATATTTCGTATTTATTAGGGGCTGAGTTGTTTTTGATATTAATTGAAAATGTTTGGGCGGGTTGGTTGGAAATTCTTTGAATAGAATTCTCTTGTGTGGCATGGGGATATTTTTTTTTCCCTCCCCCCCAATGAAGTTTAGTGCGTTTTGATGCCACGTGTTGTGGTTAAACATTTTGTGCCAATCGTCTTATTTGAATAGAATTCTCTTGTTGGGGCAGTAAGCCTTTTGACTATTTTTTTCATTGTAAATATTTTTGGCAGTCTATTTTGATAGTTTTAGCAAAAAACGAAAATGCTGATGTCCCCCCCCAATGTCAGCTGTGGCCCTGATGACAACGGCGGTCATCTCCACGTGCGACCACGGCGTGGTGGCCAAGATCAAGCGCGTCATCATGGAGCGAGACACCTACCCGCGCAAGTGGGGGCTCGGGCCCAAGGTAACGCGCGATCGAACGCCACCGATTCGCTGGCGCCGAGCCCGCCCGCCCGCCCGTCAACTGGGTTTTGTTGACCGTCGGTCATTCGCGTCCCGTCAGGCCAGTCAGAAGAAGATGATGATCCAGAAAGGACTTCTGGACAAGCACGGAAAGCCCAACGGAAGCACGCCCGACGCGTGGAGGGCCGACTACGTGGACTACAGGTGGGGGCGCTTTCCTTTTCTCAACGGCATAGGGAGTTTGACTTTTAAAGCATTTTTAATTCGGGGCAGGGGGGTTAACAAAAAGAGCTGTCCACCTTGCGAGGGCGCGTGCGCGCTCGCAGAGGGTTATCCCTGGCTGAGGTGTGCCGTCCTCTTCCAGGGAGTCACTCTGCCACAGGGACTCTCCGCGTGGCCTCTTCGCTCGGCCGACGCTCGGCGATGGCCGCGCTGAGTACACCTTCGTCTGAATGCATCTTTTAATTGTCATAAAAAATGAAGCGATGCCGCCGATGTGAAGTCCACTCATTATTTAAAATAAAAATAGGCCACAATGTTGACTAGAACAGCTGAACTTTATTTAGGTTTGTGGGGCGCTTTAGTGGCGGGTGTCCATTTATAAGCGGCTGCCACCAACTGTTTCTATGCTCTCCATTTTTTTTCTGTTGTGGAGTTTGTCAGCCACAATAGTGGCAAAAGTTTGGAATTGATTTATTCTGGCCTCGTTTTTGGCATGTGTACGCGCAGTCATATTTTCAAGAAAAGACTTTTCCCAGCTGTCAGATTGACGTTAACGCCAAGCCTTTGTCTGTTTTTGACCTGACAGTGCCAGCGCTGCCGCAAAAGAGTCAGAAGCACCCAGCGCGCCAACGAAGGTAAAAAGCCCACATCGGCTCGTCTCATAGCTTCCCTCCCTCACCTCACACCCCCGTTTCTTCTTCTGTTACGCAGAGGAAGAGGGAGACGGCGGACAGCGAAGCGGAAGTCGCGCCGGCCACCGAGGAGATGCCCAAAGAGAAGAAAAAGAAGAAAAAAGAGAAGCGCGCCAAGACGGTCGACGCCGAAACGGAGGATGGAACGACGGCGGAGCCCGTCGAGTCACAAGTAGAGGTTTGTGCGCCAAAAATGACGGAAGAACATTTCTGTCTTCTTTTGCTCGTTTCCAACTTGAGCTTTTTCTCAAGAATTCGCCGTGTCCACCCAAATCGGAACCGTTCCACACGGCCAACGTTTTTCTCTGTTTGCAGCTTGAAAGTGGCAAAAAGAAGAAAAAGAAGAAGAAAGCCAAAGAAGACGACGAAGCTTCTGAGTGACGCTCGCAACCTCCGCCCATTGTCAAACGGCCTTTTTTTTTTTTTTTTTTTTTACATACCTTATGTTTGACTTTGTAAATACTCTTTTTGAAAATACAACTGTTCAAGTTTGTGACATTTTAGAAGACTCTAAAATGAAGAGTTGATGCCATGTATCAAATATTTCCACAAATAAAAACAAAAAACTCTTACCTACAATGACTTGAGTGAATATAAAGCGCCAGAGATGACTAAACCCCATCCCGTTTTTCCAAGAAGCATTTCGGCACTCAAAACGCATTTTGCTCCAAGTCGCGTGTTCCCACCTGTGAAAAGTGTGAAACCTCTCAAAGATGGTGTTGAACTCAATTGAACTGATTGATTTCACAATTCAGATCCTGACTTTATACTCCATAAACCTGTCCACACATTTAAGAAAAACTGGGAATCGCGCCAATCAAAATATGCCCAAAAATGGAAGCGCTACCGGGAGTACCCGTCGTCACATAACCCATAATCGATGTCTTTAAATAGTAATATATCAAAGTAATTCACCTTTTATATCGTGTAAAACTTGTCTTGTGGACTAACCAAACTGAAATACATTAAAATGTTGATGTAACCACAAAACGTCGGGTTAGAAATTTGCGCCAGCAGGGGGCGGCAACGGATCATCGGACACTCACCCGCACCACCGACGAAGGAAAATTCAGGAAGTCATCGTACGGCGTCCGGAGGGATTCGAAACACATGGAAGGTAAAGTAAACCACACGGTGTCATGTGATTGTTCGGAAACATCTGTGGTACTGATCTTATTTTGCAGTTTGACCGCCGAGTTTGACCTTGCAGGTCAAGTAATTTGGTTTTGAATCGAAGTCTTGAATATTGCCATTTATTTCCTCCATCCACCCTTCGTGTATGTAAACAAAACTCAGTGATTTTTAAAATTTCACACCCTCACTTGACCGATTACTAAATTGAAGCCGTGTTGAAAATGGCTTATACGAAGCGTGTTATGTGGGAGGGTCTTCCGCTAGATTGGAACGTTCATCATGTGTCCTGACCAGGCGACGTCACCAACGTGAACAGAAAATGCTCGGCCGTCACCGGAAGTGGCCGCAAACTGAAGGACAACGCAGCCGACTGGCACAACTTAATGCTGCGCTGGGAGAAGCTCAACGATGAAGGCTTCACCATCGCGTCAAACATCGTCAACGCCAGGAGAAGCAGGTGACCGCTCACTCTTGGAACTAAAAGTTCATGTCAAGTCACAGCAGACACACTAAAACACTTCCAGATTTTTTTAAAAAGCCATTTTGACGCTTATCGCTTACATCCAATGAAAACCTGCCATGCAAAGTGATGGATCCAAAACAAAGGTTATAATGACCTGTAGTCTAGATGCCACTAAATGGTGACAACGCACTACTTTGGTCTGGATGAAGCTCCTCAACTCATATCAGCATAGTTCCTAAGCACCACAGCAGACGGAAGGACTTGATTTGTCTAAAAGCTCATTTGTTCCACGGCACCGAGATGCAATCAGATAGTCTCAATGAAAGCTCCTTCCACACAATTGAACATCATTTTTTGGCCCAGAGCACCGCGTTTCTCTAAACGGAGCTCCGCACCTCAGGTCAACATAGCCTTAGCCTAGCGTGCTAACCGGCTTGTGTGCTCATCTTAGCGCCTCTGTCTCACCCCTGTGCAGCGGCGAGGCGGAAGGATCTTCGGGGGATCTCGTGCTGGGGAACTCGGCGCTTCGTGAGGAATGTGAAAAACTGGAGGACGTCGTCAACAAAATGGTGACCGATACATCGTAATTCCACGCGGCGTTGCAAGCGTTTGTCGGCACCGTGACGGTCTAACGGGGAGCCCTTTTGCCAGGCGGCCATCGTGGCCAAGATGGAGCGGCTGATGGCGTCGCAGCGAGGCCTGGTGGACCTGGAGGAATTTCAGTTTGGGCCCCAAGGCAGGAAGGTTCCGCTCTTCCACGGCTGGAATGCCAAAGACTTTGGTGAGGCTTCGCTACCGCCCCTTATCGCTAACTCCGCTGGATGAAGCTTTCTGCTAAGTCAGATGTGCGTCAACGAGGGAGGGGCTTTTGATGGACAGAGTGAATGAAAGGCTACAGATAAGACAGTGGTAAAGGGGCTCGCGAATGGTGATGTGATAACAGTTACTGAAATCGGGGCTACCAAAACGTAGTGTAAGGGCGGCGTGAAAAGAGCTGTAGAAAGTCAACGCTGAATGGAGAGGTCGTGTTAAAGTGGCTTCAGAAGCGTGAGACATTTCAACAAGGGGCCTCAGAACTGTCAACGTTCATGAAAGACAATCTGAAAGTGGCTACGGAAAAGGTAACACGCGAGGTGCGTGTGGCAGAAATAGGGTCTGAAAGGGGCTCGCAAAGTTAATTTTGGCCATGTTTGTAGAAAGGTGCATGTTGCAGCATCAAAGCAGCTCCAGAAAGATAAATGTGGACCAGAAAAGGAGGTGCTATTTGTGCAGAAATGCAGTGTTAAAGGTAGATGGTAGAAAGAAATGAAAGATTCATGTGGAAAAGGGCCACAAAGGGGCTATTGAAAACGTAAACTCTTCCAGCTAGCCTGAAAGGGGCTACTGAGAAATATATAAATTAGAAAGGTGGCGTGAAGGGGGATACAAAATGCTCAATTGCAGAAACTATTGAGGTAAGTGTAGCAGCGTGAAAGGGGCTAGAGAAAGGTACGTGTCTAAGAAAGATGGTGTTGCAAACGTATTTTTAAAAAGAGGTATAGACGATGTGAAAGTAACTGCGGAAAGGTGACTTGTAGAAGAAAGACGGTGTGAAAGGGGCACAAAGAGGTACACTTTGTGTGAAATGTGTTAAAGCGGCTAAAAAAAGGCGAACATTGCAGTTTGAAAGGGGCTCCAAAAAGGATGCAAGTTGCCAAGGTGACGTGAAAAGGGTGACGGACGGCAAAGGTTTTAAATCTTACACGGGAAGCCTGTCTGAAAGTCACCTGTTGCAGTGTGAAAGGGGGAGTTCTAGAAAGTGTCGTGAACGGCGTTGCGTGTGGTTGTGTTCCCAGTGTCTTCGTGCGGCCTCCTGCTGCGGTCGTTCACGTCGGAGCTGCGTCTGAAGCGCGTCCTGCTCCGGGAAGTGGCGCACTGCGCCGACCGGGACCTGAGCTTGGTGTACCTTTCGTGCTGGCTCCACCAGCCGCTGGTGCCGGCGCGCGCCCGCCTGGCCCTGGAGGCGGTCCTGCTGGAGACGGGCCAGCGACACCTTCCCGGTTGACAATGGCTTTTATTGTGAAAACAGGAAGCGAGACCAACGAGCGCCGGCCGGGCGTACACGAGCCCAAAAGTCGTAAAAATAGCGCAGCTTTGTTTCTCACATTTATCTACATATTCACAACGCAAATATGAAAAGGAACATTTACAACAAGCTCTTAAAAATCAAATCATCGCTTGACGGTCGCGCTCCGAATCATGTTTGGATCGCAACGGTGTGGAGGAGAAGAGCGCAACGTGAGAAATAAATAGGAACCAAAAGGAGCGTTCCAAACTGTCCGATTTTTGCCGTTCGGCAGCCTCGCTCCGGAAAGCTGCGACGGCTCACCACGCTGCGCTCTTTCCTCAGGGCTCTCTTCCGGAAGGTTCCGCCACCAAGTCCCAAGAGCGGGAATGAGCCGGCGAGACGGCCAATCGCCGCCTTGGTTTCTTCCGCAAAGTTCCATACGTGGTCTCTGGTGACGGAATCTTCCGGAACGGAGCGTTCTCCGGATTTCATTCCGTAACAAAGTCCAAGACTTGCCAAGCAGCCGCTAGTTCCCCTTCTTCCACGAGTTCGCCGACCCTGTCTCGGACCGCTTCGTTCCAGAAGGTTTCCGTGACAAAGTCCAAGACCGGAGCAACGCCGGCGAAACAGCCAATTGCAGACTTGCCTTGAAAATGAAGTCTGCGATTGGCCGGTGACCTCGCCGCTCTCCAGAAAGTTCCGTATGCGGTCTGCGTCACGCAAACCTCCCCGATGGAAGCGAGCCAGACGGCCAACGGCACAATTTGCCTCGGGTGGGGTTTCGTCGAGCCGCTTTGTTCCGGGAGGTTCCGTAACAAAAGTCCGCTCAGCTGGCTTTGCCGGGGTCGGCCGCCTCGATGCCCAGCAGGGCCTGCACCGCCTCCAGGGGGACGCCGTCCGGAGTCTGGATGTGCATGGTGGTCCCGTCCGGCCCGTTGACGATGACGATGCCGTCCGCGTCGCTCAGGCCGTCCGTCTCGATGTAGATCTCCTGGCCCTCCTGCACCAGACACGTTTCCGGAAGCTTCTCGGGCTCCGGAAGCTTCTCGGGTTCCTGGGCCTGCTCGCTTGGGGCCGGCACGGGGGCGGGACCCTCCGTTGGCGTTGGTGTTGGCGGCGGCGCTTCTGCGGCCTGCGGCTCGGCCGTGGTCACCTCCATGGCGGTGGCGGCTGGAGGAGCCTGGACGGGACTCGTGGAGCTGCGGGGGCAAATACTCAAGATGAGCACTGAGGTACCTCTGACTCACTCTTTGACCGTGCTCTCAAATCAAATCCCTTTCGTCTCACATCAACTTTCCCCAGCGGAAGAGAATTCAAGCGCTATTAATATGCTCCAGCCCTTCCCAAAAAAAAAAAAAAATCGACAGTGTCTCCTTTCTACCTTTCACAATCAATAGCGGGCGGATGTTGTGATTTCTGCTACTGCCATCTAGTGGCAATGGGCACAAACCGCACTCATAAGTCAACTCGTTTGTGTGCAAAAAAAAAAAAAAGACGACCTCTGAGGGTCTGCCACGGGATGGGAGCAGTCACAATCGCAACAACCGGCCCACCATCAGTTCACGGTTACGTCGCCGTACAAGGAACGGTAGAAATGATCTTGCGGCGGATGTGGGCAAAGTGGCTCGATAGGCGTCTTGACACTTTGGGAAAAGCGAAACAGTCTGGGGGGACTCGAGTGCTTAGTTGTCAAAATGGAGTCGTCTTTGCTTTGTTAGCTCCGCCCCTGGTCATCGTGGCCGCGAACGCCATCGTCACGATTTGCATGAGACAGCCAACCAAGTGTGCCCGTGTGACGCGAGACTTTTATTAAAGACTCTTGAAATGTCTGCTACCAGCATGGTGAAAGAGGAAGTCGAGCGCCATTGACCGTAGGATGTTGTCTGTCGCCCCACTGGTCTAAACACGCCGTTCCGATTAAATGAAGTCGTCAAGTCCACCTTATTTTGTCCATCTCTGTTTTGCCGCTTCCGGTCGACTTGAAGATGACATCGCAGCGGCTCGGCTCCAGAAAGCGGGCGAGCTGCGACCCGAGCCCCTGCGCCGTCGCCGCCATGTCATTTCCGGTCGACGCCGGGCGGCAAAACGGCCAGGGACGGGACACGTGACTCCGAATGACATTTGGACGCGTCGCGTGCGGAGCATCACTCACGGTTTGGCTTCACTGGGAAGCAGCGGCATGGCCATGGAGGAGGCGGCGGCGCAAGGCGTGGACGTGGGCGTCACGGGGGCCACGGAGGTCACCACGGGGGACGCGGAGGTCACCACGGGGGACGCGGAGCTCACAACTCGGGCGGCAGAAGATCCGAGGTCAAGATTTGAAGCAGGCGAAGGTCCGCCGCCCTCTCCGACGGAGAGAGCCGCTCTCTCGATGCCGTTGTGCTGCAGAGGAACGCTGTTCTCCATCTTGAAGCGCTTGGATGGCGGCAGCATCTTGGAGTTCTGCGGGCGGGGGGGGGGGACAAAGACCACGTTTGGTGGCCCGAGCGGGATCAAGTCAGGGCACTTTGGGAGCTTACCTCCATGTAACGGCTACTTTTGTTGCCTACGCCGGATGCCGGAGACGCGCCAGGGACGACCTTCATCCGGTTCACCTCGTCAAGGATGCCCAGAGACCGCGCCACCTACGAGCACGCGACGGCACTGAACAAAATGGCCGCTTTCAAACAAAGCGGCGGACCGCCTTGGCCTTTTCGGGCACGGCTCGCGGAGACTTTGTTCGTCTCCTTCGGACGTAGCAAATTCCGTCTTGCGGCATCAAACTTTTTCAGCTCCTCCCAGAAGCTCTCACCTCGATGTTCCGGATCTCCAGGGGTGCGGCTCCTCCTTGTGGCGCTATGATGTAATCCTGCGCGGCCTGCCTCACTTGCGCCTGCAATGATTCGAACTCGCGGTAAACTTCCGGAAAGTGAGTTCGAGCCGGACCGCTGCGCTCCACCTGGAACACACGAGACGGCGTTTTGGCCTTCTTCGCCCGCTCTACGGCTGCCCCGCTGACCGGAGACTTCCGACTTGCGCATACGCCAGTCTGGAATGTGCGTTTGTGTTGATACCTTGGCCAGCAGCAACTCCCACACGCTTAAGACTTTGGTGAGACGAGGAAGGACGACGTCCATCAGCTCCTCGTCCTCGCACTGATCCGCCAGCTGCAGACGGGGCAAGGCGGCCGTCAGAGAAACGCACGCGAGGCGCTTACGAAGCGGCCGACCATCAAGCAAACCTCCTGCAGTCGCTCGCGTCTCCTCGCCGCCTGCAGCTCGGCGCTCGCCATGCCGCCGCCCAGCTTGGGGGGCCGCCCGGGGCGTCCCCGCCGGCCCATAAGGCTGAGGCTGCCCGACACCTGAACGAACTTCGGCACGCGTCGACTCGTAAGCCACTCTGTGTTCCTTTCAATGTGTTGACAGTTGGGAGTAATCTCACCTTGGCTGGCGCCCCCAGGGACCGGCCCCTGCCCCTGCCTCGACCCCGTCCGCGCCCCCTCCCTCGACCTCGACCGCGGGGCCTGCCCGGACCCCGGTGGTGGACGCCGCGGAATCCTCCGGAAGATGCCGCCGGGCCCGACTCCTGAGACAACGAAGCAATCGGCTAATTAGCAAGCAGAGGTACCTGAATGAGCAGCTGATTAGCATGTCGAAATGCTTAGCGAGTACGGGTAATTGAAGCATTTTGACGTCACAGAGCAATGAGTTCATACGTATCGCTAAACGGCATGCAGAGGTGACGGATTACCACGTAGAACTAAGAGAACGATCAGTTCGGTATCCCGTAGCACTGATTAGCACATAAAGCTAACAGAATGACCAGTTGGTTCGTACGTCGCGCTGACTAGCATGAAACGGTAACGTTAGCTTCATTGGCCAATTACTAGGGGGGTGTCCCCCTACGATATACAAATCGCATATCAGTCCCATATGAGCAGCTAAATGGAACAAGGGTGAACGATATCGAATGAGTTCACGAGCGCCGTACTTTGTCAACTGCCATGGCAGCATCTTTCGCCTCCGTTTCCTCTTCCTTGGCGGCGTCCGGCGGCGTCTCGTCCGTCATTTCTGGGGCATCCGTTTGCGCCTCTCCGTCGTCGGCGCCGGTTTGCGGCGCTGCTTCGCCCATCGGCTCGGGTTCTCCGTGGCTGGGATTGAGCTTGTAGTGGCGATTGAGTCCTCCCGGTCCGATGTAGGCCTTGTCGCAGGTCTGGCAAGGGTGGGACCTGGACTTGTGGCTGTAGGCCAGCGAGGCGTCGGCGTCTCGGGCGCCGTCCTTTCGCTCCTCGTCCTCCATGCTCATGTCCGAGTAGTCGTCCGAGTCCGACTGGTGGCTCTCGGCCAGGTCCTCGGTCTTGATGAACTTGTAGTCTTTGGCTTTGTACTTAGGCGGTCTTGAGACCCGCCCCGACCTGGTCTGCACCTTGACCGCCTTCTTCTCTTTCTTCTTCTGCTTCCTGGCCTTCTCTTTGTCTCGATCCTTGGCCGCAAGAGGGGCGACTGCGGCTGGCGGGCCCGCTGCGGAGGGGCTGGCCTGTACCGCGGGGGCGGCGGTCTGTTTGAGCAGAGTCTTACCGGGGGACGGGGCGGCGCCATTGGCGGGGGTCTTGAGCAGCGACACGTTGGCCAGTTTAACGGTGGGGACGGCGGTGGAGGCGGGCGGCGTCTTGGCGGCGGCCGGCAGCTTGTGGACCAATGGGAGCAAAGATCCCACCACGGGGGCGGGGCTCTGGAGGAGCAGCTGGATGGGGGCGTCGCCCAAGTTCTGCTGCAGGAACAACTGCTGGCCCTGCTGAGCCACCACTGGCTGGATGTGGATGATCTGAGTGCTGCCGTTGGTCGACAGCGTCACCTGCGGTTGACTGCCGTGCTGCTGGGAGGGGGGGCGGAGCTTCACTTCCTGTTTGGGAGGAGCCTGAATCTGGATCCTGACTGGTTCCGCCTGGACGTAGAAAAGGAAAATCAACATTCCAAAAACGTTCAGGGACAACGCTTGCGTAACTTTACATTGATGAATTATATCGGTCTCGTTATAAACCATTTAACTGCCGTACCCGCTGTCATATCTATCAGATCCTTGTAAATGGCGTCGTTGGATCGCTTTGAATTTGAGCACAGCGTATCAGAGCCATATGACACGAAAAGCAAATCGTCTCAGCCATTTGGCCAGAAACTGGAGTTTTCGGATTATTACAGAATAGAAAAAGGTCGGGGGCCAAGGAGTCGACCGTACTTTCTGGTGCTTACGTTGTCACAGAACACAAAATTCTGTGGTTCTCGAAAGATCCGTCAAAGTGCTCTAACATGGCGGGGAATATGGAGAAGTCGCGTTTTGAAAACGGCTGACGGTGAATGAGCCGATCTTGCGAGGAGGATCAATCCACTGGCTGTCATATCTAATTGGACAAAGAAGGTTGCAGGGGTCCCGTACCGTCCCCGTTTACGAATGACACTCGACATATTCCAACCAGGAAGGCAAAAATGATCGTTCGAGCCGTTTTCTCAAGCACTATGCCGAAAGCAAATGACACTGAAGCTTCACTGTCTTCTTCCACCTGAATGTGTCATGTCAAGTTGAAAGGTCAATCGGGATGATGCTTCCGTCTATTGATGTCATTTGAGAGTTTGTGTGGTGTGCGTACCTTGGATTGAGTCAAGTGGACTGTGCTCGTGCTGCCGCTGCCCTGCAAAGTAGCCTGCTGGCCAACGCTTTTCAGGTGCTGGGAGGCATTCTGGACCTGGACTACTTGTTTTACAGCCTGCTGTGGGGTCTGAACCTGGACTATCTGCTTCACCGCCTGCTGCGGAGTCTGGACTTGGACTAGCTGTTTGACTGTCGGCTGCGGGGTCTGAATCTGAACTATTTGTTTGACAGGCTGCTGCGGGGTCTGGACTTGGGCTATCTGTTTGACTATTTGCGTGGTCTGGACCTGCTGCTGTGGCGGCGTCGTCGTCGTCGTCGTCTGGATCTGCTGCTGGTTCTTGCTGCTCACCTGGCTGATGACCTGCTGCAGCTGGCTGGGGTTGAGAGCCGCCCCGTGGACGGGGCTGCTTTTGACGGCCTGGCTCTGCTGGAGCAGCTGGGCGGCCTCGCTATCCGACACTTGAACCACCTGCTGCTTGCTGAGCTGCTCCAGCAGCGCCTGTTGTTCCTCCGGGGTGAGCCCGGAGCCCTCCATCAGGCTGCCGTCTGGCTGCACGTAGATGATGGTGGTGTTGCTCATGTCCGCGCCCAAGCTGGAGAACTCGGTGCCCACCAAGATGCTTTGCTCCGTCTGTAAAAAGTCCACCAGCTGGGACTCCGCGACCACGGGGGCAACAGCGGAAACTGTCTGGGGCAGATCCCCGGGGTGGTCGCTCTCCTCGCCGCACACCGCGGGCGAGTTTTCCGCGCGCGCCCCGGGCGTCGCGGCTGGGGTACACTCGGCCGGCTCGGTGCTGGGGTCGACGGGCTCCGGCGCGGTGGCGTTCTCGGCCTGCGTGGAGTCCGGGGCGTGGGTGTGAGCCGGTGAGCGAGGAGGTTCCGCGGCTGTTATTGTTCTCCCAGTCCCGCGCTCATCCTCGTTGTCCGCCATTTTGGCTGCGCGGCTGCTGCTAGCTACGCGGCTAACAGGGAACCAGACTGCGCCTCAAAGGAAATGCAATCGTAACGCCACGCGACTAAATCAGTCGACCGTCGTCGAGAATATGTGCGCGTTTGTAAGTGAAATGCCCCGCTGCAGTGAAGAACAACATGAACACCGGAGGAGAAAAAACGAGGCGCAGATGACGGAACCTTGGAGTTTTTCAGATAGCCTAGCTTAGCCTTCACCTAGCTGCTCCAGGCAGGAAGCCAAAAACTGCGGACTGGATTACCGGAGTCAGTTCCCACGTCAGGTTATAGTTAAAAAAAACGCGGGGTTTATGTTCTTCTCTAAAATGTGACAATACACCCTACCTATTTTTCATTCATTCATTCATTCATTTTCCGATCCGCTTTTCCTCACAAGGGTCGCGAGGGGTGCTGGAGCCTATCCCAGCTGTCTTCGGGCAGTAGGCGGGGGACACCCTGAACCGGTTGTCAGCCAATCGCAGGGCACATGGAGACGAACAACCATCCGCGCTCACACTCACACCTCGGGACAATTTGGAGTGCCTACCTATTTTTGTCGCACTTCAACATTTTGTTTAAGATCTTTAAACACAATTTGATAACACTGATCAACAAATTTTTGTACCAACAAATTCTCAGTCTGTTTCGATTATTTTGATGGACCTGAATCCGAAAATGGCATTGTCCCCCCGCCCCAATAACTGGCTCTATTGTGAGATCGATTATTATTATGATTTTTTTGAAATGAGTCGTAAACTCCACTTTCCGGGTTTTCCATTCGTCCCCGTTTTGCTTTCATCAATTCTTTCGACGTAATTTCATCTCGGCGTAATGTGGAAACAACTGCACACAAAAAACACATTGGCATGTTGAAATGTAGATTTTTCGAATTGTCAGTGTTTTAATTTGAATGATAGAGTGAGGAAAAATAGAAATAAAAAAAAACACAACGCATGAAGATGGCGTCACAACTCAAATGGCGGGTAGCAGGAGACAGACGCGTTTAGATGACGATTACAATATGACGTCTGCTGGATTGACAGGGCGATGTCGTCTCTGTTTACCATCCAGTTGCTGATGGGATGAACAACATCTGGACGGACAACCGAGCGACTTATTCCACCCAACATTAAACCGTGAGTGTGACATTTTCTCCCGATATGAATAATGTTAGCTGGCCGTGCTAACGCTTGGTTGTTAGCTTAGCGTTGGCTCGAGCTGGCTAGCTCAAACACACACTGACGCCGTGTGTGTTTTTGTCAATTCACATTCTGCTTCCCGTTGTTGTTATCTTTGACTAGATTGGCAAATAGCAACTTTCCGGCACTGTTGGTATCATATTGTAGTAATGACATAAAAAAACAACCTTCAAACGTTTACTGAACACTTGTAAGCATCACTTTTGGATAAGAAATATTTTTTTTTTCCTCAGCAGAATTGAAACATGGAGAGCCAGCCGTCCGTCTTGAGGGAATTCTGCCCACTCCAGCACCTGCTGAACGCTATCCCGGCCAAAGTAATTTAAAAAAAAAATCTATATATTTATTTTACACTATCACCCTATTCCCGGAGAATAGGGACTGACTGTACAGCAACTAATCAACACTTAAATGTATGGAGCACAGAAGTGACGTCAAAAATATGAATTTGTGAAAGTTTCAACAACCCCTGCATGTCTTTACCATTTTTATAACTGTATAAAGACAATGTATTGGGTTTAATGTGTACTTAGGGTCATTTCTGTAATTGTTTCAGCAGTGTGTGAAGGGTTCATGTACGTTGTGCAGCTATGCAGTTGTTCCTGTCTTTTGGGTGATGCAAGAAATGTTTTTTTCAATGGGCCACGACCATTTGTGAAATCCTGTGGGTTCAGTCCACAAAGCCACGGCAAAAACGCAAGTCATTATCATTGGCGCCAGCATCTTTTGTCATTTCGGCGTAAAATTTGATTCCATCAATAACTTTTAGAAAAAGGACTTAAAGCGTGAGTCTTCCAGGATGGGAGACATTTATGCATACAAAACCCAGGTGGCATAAAAAAATAATTATAACAACAAATTCAGAATCACACACACACAGACACACACAAATTAACAAATTATAAGTGTCTTTGCCGATGTTAATGGAATGATACGAAAAGACCCGTGTAATTAAAATGCTATTGATAGATGTAAACCTGAGTGGCTGATTAATAGTCAGCAGGATGGGTGGGGG
>NW_017804848.1:402714-407082 GCF_001891065.2 Hippocampus comes
GGGGACGCCAGCCGCGACTTTGTGGCGGTGGGAAGTAGCATTGGCATGTTGTACCTCTACTGCCGCCGTCTGGCGCACATGAACAAATACAGCCTGGAGGTGGCGCTCTTTTTCGTCTTCCTTCATCTTCTTTTCCTGAGTGCTCCTCATCACTCTTTAAAGCCAAGTGTGTGTGTTTAGGGAAAGTGCGACGCCATCACCTCCGTGAGGCTGCTGAGCTGCTTTGACGATCTGGTTGCCGCGGGAACGGCATCGGGCCGAGTGGCCATCTTCCAGCTGGTGTCACCGTTGCCGGGTCGCAACAAGCAGGTGAGCTGGTCCAAACATGTCGACAAATAGGCAACCTTTTAATTAGTTTTGCAAAGGTAAGCTTACAGTGGGTATAAAACGTCGACACTCCTGTTCAGATGACCGGTTTTTGTGGTGTTAAAAAAAGTTGATGTGCAACAAACTTGCTGGCAAAAGTGATAGACTGAATGTGTGTGTTTTGTGCGCCCGCGCGTGTTTAGCTGCGGCGCTTCGACGTGGTGGGCCTCCACAAAGGCACGGTCACGTCTTTGTCGTGGAGCGCTAACGGCATGAAGCTTTTCTCCGGGGACGACAAAGGGCGCGTGGTCTTCTCCACTCTGGACCTCGATCAGGTGAGAACGCCGGGTGGCCCGAGCTAAAACTTTTGAAAGACTCAACTGCTCTTTGAGTTGATTATTCATGAGACCTCCATGTTGGCACATGGAGTAATGTGGCCCAATGGAACTCAAATGTGTGAAGAAAAAAAAAAAATGACAGTTGGCGCAGATCAGGCGCTTGCGCACCCCACGTTCATCGATGTGCTGCAATGGAAAAATGGTGACCTGTGTTGTTTTCACACTCCATCTAAAATTATAATTTAAAAAAAATTGGCACATGGAGTAATGTGGCCCAATGGAACTCAAATGTGTGAAGAAAAAAAAAAATGACAGTTGCCGCAGATCAGGCGCTGCGCACCCCACGTTCATCG
The DNA here is from genome assembly GCF_001891065.2 of Hippocampus comes. NCBI lineage: Eukaryota > Metazoa > Chordata > Actinopteri > Syngnathiformes > Syngnathidae > Hippocampus > Hippocampus comes. The sequence continues at coordinate 403,712 of NW_017804848.1, forward strand.
ATGTACTGCAATGGAAAAATGGTGACCTGTATTGTGTTCACACTCCATCTAAAATTATAATTTAAAAAAAATAATAATAATAAACTATGCTCACGTGCGGGTGTCTTTCCAGGGTACATGCACACCGGTGCTACTCTTGGAGGAAGCCTGCGGCGTAGTGCAGCTGGACTACAGTCACCAGGTTCTGCTGGTGTCCACGCAGCAACGCTCGCTGCTGTACTGCACACACACGCAGCAGGTCCAGCAGCTTGGAGCCAAACCCAGGAAGAGGTGAGCGTCACGTGTGATGCACTACATGAAAAGGACGCAAGCACGCCCACCAGAGCTGAGAGTAACATTCAAGTCATTAATTCTCAAGTCATTTTCAAGACCTGATAAAAAGTCAAATCAAATCAACTCAAGTTTCACTTCAGGGTTGACTCGCTTTTGTTGCCAGCGGGTTTTGACATGAATGGCTGTGGGGTGGGGAAATAAATGTGTGTGCACGTGTGACAGTAGCGGCAGGTTCGGGGCCTGCTTCCTGCCGGCTCTTTGCAAGCAGAGCGACCTTCAAGTGTTCGCGGCCCGACCGGGACTCCGACTGTGGAGGTCCGATGTCTCGGGGCACGTGGTGGACACCAGACTGCTCAAAGCCATCTTCAACACTTCGGTACTTGCTGACTACTTTGTACTTCCAACTTCTACCACGACTCATTCGAAATAGTACTTGGTATTTTGCTCTTGGTATTGTTGGCGTTGGTGTGGATTGGTAGGGAGATTGATTTTGATCAGATACTGGTTCTACATTGCGTCTGCTAAAGCTGCTGAACCCAACACTAAAAGCTCGATTGGTACCGTGACTCGTTCTGAAGCTGATCACCGCGACTAACTAACGTCGAGTCTTGGTTGTGACCACCTCCTCCGCGCCTTGTCTGTTTGACAGATTCCCCACTTTGAGATATTCGCCCGTCCTTGTCCGGTTGGGGCCTACCGTCCGTCCGAGCGTCAGCTGGGTCTGCTCAGCTGCTTCCTCAAGGAGGGTTGGATCCTCAGCTGGAACGAATACAGCGTCTACGTGGTTGACTACGTCAACCAGGTGCCAACGCGTCACCATTTGTAATTTACGCCGGCGGGAAGGGTCATCGCCCTCTCGTGCCGCTGCGTTCAGGTGCTGGTGGGCGCCTTGGAGAGCAGCGGGGACATCGTGTCGCTGTCCTGCTGCGACAACGAGATCTTCATCCTGAAGGGAGACCGAGACCTCATCCGACTGTCGGACAGTCCGGAGGGCGTCTCCCATTCGCCGTCTCACTACCCCGTGCGTCTTTCTTCGCCGTTGACGCCGCAAGGCAACGTCGTCACGCCGACGGGTTGGGTGGAGGTGGCTCAGCCGATCCGGACCATGGCCATCATCGTGGAAGGCGGATCCGGCGAGGGGGGCGGGAGTCACGCTGAGGCGGGGCAAGAGGAAGAGGAGGAAGCCGAGGAAGCGCGGGAGAAGGACGAGGTGACGATGACTCGATGATTCGGACCATTTCGGGTTCAAAGGTTTGCCGTTAATCCCTCGACCTCATGAAGCGTCCTGTGCCTGGCGTGTTTTTTCGTCAGGACGGCAACGTCCCGAGCGTCCGCTCGCGTAGCCGCAGCAGCTCCGTCACTTCCTGGGACAGTCTCCGCGGAAACTCCTCCGGCGATGCCGGCTCCCGCCGCTACAGCGCCCCCCTGGGGCAGGAGGAGGTGTGGCAGGAGCTGGTGGTGAAAGCCGTCAAGGTGAAGAAGAAAAAGAGGCAGCGACAAGGCAAGCGCCACCACAGGAGCCGCCTTTTACTGCGCGGGCTTCCGCAGTCGTTCACATGATTAGACGCGTGGCCACTGTGACTCCTGAGCCTCTTTCACGCTGCCGTCACGGCCAATTGGACACTTTGCCCACCTGTTCATTTCACACGAGCGTCGCGAGTTCAGACAGCGTCTTTGATCATGAAATGATTGCAGAGGCGTGGCCAGTAAGTCCAAGGTGTTAAGGAACGGCGCCCCTGCCTCGGAAACCATCAAATGTAGGACTTCAATCGCCTCTTGGCTACGTTACACTCAGGACGGCGGGCCGGGAAGAAGCCAGCTCAGGTGCGTGAAAGAGGAGGAGAGTGACTCTTTGTTTTCCTGTGGCAGACAGCAGCAGTGGGAGTCGTCTCTCTGAGAGCAGCTGCTCGGAGTCCAAGTTTGTCATCCAGGACGGCAGCTGCAGCGATGGCGGCAGCGGAGCGTCCCTCCTGGGGCTGGAACTTCCGAAACAGGACTCTCCAACGGAGATCGGGGACAGAAGTGCGAAGGAGGATGAAGCTCAGCAGGAGGAGTCCAGGTGTGGAGCCGAACAGCGCTTCCTTCTGACGCGAGCGCGCTCTGAGATCAGCTTTTTCCCTGACAGCCTGGCCCCTCAGGCTCCGGAGGAGGAGGCGGGGCCCCTCACCCCGAATGTGGACGTGCTGCTGGAGTGCACCTTCTCCTACATGCAGCGTGACGGGCGGGAGCACCATCCAACGGACCAGCGGGATGAGCGCTTCCTCGGTCCCGCGATCCAAGCGGAGGCGGACGAGGTAAACAGTAGGTGGACTTGCCCGTCAATGACCTCGGCGCGGCTTTTCACGTGGACCGCACTTTGAAAATCATGGCTTGAGCGAATGTCCATTACAATGTGTAGGAGGATGATTTGGCGCCACCTGCTGGTGCGACGGACCAGACCGTGAATTCTGGACTACCTGGCAAGAAGCCGAGCGTGTCCAGCGATGACGAGGAGAGCGACATCTACCGCCACGGTCTTCCCCATGTGGACGTCACCGACGTGGAACACGGCAGCGCGGGGAGGAGTCAAGCGGCTGATGTAGCGTTGCAGCAGGACGCTCAGGATGGACCTGGACGCAAAGCTGAGCAGGTGAGCCTTACAAGTAAACCAAAAACAAAACAGGAAATGCGTGGCGGGAGCGGTAGTGCAGTGCCAAACAGCAAATTGTGTGAAAATGAAAGGACGGTCCGGGATGATGAAAGCTCGGCACCACACATCCGCCAAACCTGTGCCGCAACCCTCCTGCTTACATGATTCGTATTATTCTTAACCCCAATTCGGGGGCTGCAGTCAGTGGTACTCGACCACAACTCCACCAGCTGACAAAGAGGACAGTTTGGGACGCTAAAAAGGGGGTGAAAGGCTAACGGGATTGCCACCCCAATACTGCCAGTAATCAAGCAAAAAAAAAAACAAAACAATTCGGACCTCTCAGATCCATCTCTCTATCTTTTCAGTTGGCCGAATGCTGGATGGGGTACTCTGGACCAGGATGTGGAATATTGAGCCTTCATGTGACTGACAGGTGTGTGTGTGTGTGTGTGTGTGTGTGTGTGTG
>NW_017804848.1:407886-440769 GCF_001891065.2 Hippocampus comes
GACGTCACATGATCCGACAGCGAGGCTCAGGGCATGGAGCTCATGTGCGTCACGCTGGGCGACGGCGGCACCGCCTGGGCGCTGGACGTCGGTGGGAGACTCTTCTTCAGGACGGGAGTCTCCTCACGACGACCGCAGGGGCACGATGACCACTGGTGGCAGGTACACCGCGTGCGCGTGTGGTGCGGGTGTGTTTTAGCGTGATTGATGGCTGCGCGCGGGTGACAACGTGTCACGCGTTGTTCCTTAGGTCAGCATTTCCGACTACGTGGTCTTCGATCAAGGCAGCTTGTTCCAGACGCTTCTGAGCGCCACGCAAAGCGTCGCCACGGTAACGAGGGCACCGGTGGAGCGGGTGGTGGCCTTCCTGTCTCAGTACTCTCAGCGCCAGCCCAGCCTGGTCAGCGCCAACGCGGGCGGCGTGTGGGTGGCGTCCGGACGCAACCAGCTGCACTTGGCCCGCGGCAGCCTGGTGGGAACCTTCTGGCAAAACCTGGTACCCAGAGGGACCGTGGCGGCCACCAGGTGGAGCTCCATCACCTCTTCGGCCTTGCCCCACAAAGAAGGTAAGGAAGGCGCTTGGACACACACACACACACACACACATACTTCCCGAATGTTCAGTGGGAGGTTTTCGTTACAGTTTTAGTTTGGATTATTTTTATTGTTTTCTTTTCAAATCTGTTTAAGCTGAACCCTTACAGCATGATGGACGGAATTCATTGTCAAAGGTGAAAACCGAAGGACATTTTTGCTATCATCGGTTAGTTTTATCAGCGCACAACCTGGTAGGAACCTTCTGGCAAAACCTGGTACCCAGAGGGACCGTGGCGGCCACCAGGTGGAGCTCCATCACCTCTTCGGCCTTGCCCCACAAAGAAGGTAATAAGGCGCTTGGACACACACACACACACACTTGCCGAATGTTCAGTGGGAGGTTTTCGTTTCGTTACAGTTTTAGTTTTGATTATTTTTATTGCTTTCTTTTCAAATCTGTTTAAGCTGAACCCTTACAGCATGATGGACGGAATTCATTGTCAAAGGTGAAAACCGAAGGACATTTTTGCTATCATCGGTTAGTTTTATCAGCGCACAAAGTTGCCTCTGTCAGTTTTTATTGCTTCATTTGGTTTAGGAAAATGTTTTTCATCGAGAGCACGTGTGTTCCAGGTGCCTTCCTGTGGTTGGCCCAGAGCAAGAAGGATCTGTTCTGCGTCTGGGATCAGGATGGAGAACTTCGGCCGTCCACGGTCACGCTGCCGCCGGAGGTCGCTCGCCTTTTCCTGATTCTTTTCTTCACTTCTGCCTTTGGCGCCCTAACGCTCTCCCGCCGTTGTCCTCGTCAGGTGGAGCTGACCCAGCTGTCGGCTTGCCGCGACGCCCTTTGGGGACTGGACACCCACGGCCGGGTGTTCATTCGCACCCTGTCTTCCCCCTGCCCCGCCGGTCTCCACTGGACGTCGCTGGACCTCAGTCAGCTCGGTACGCGTCGCCGTCCCAATACGCTCACGCCGTCTTTACGGCAGCAGATGACAGTCAATTTTTGGCGCGCATTAGGGCCGGGCGATCTGTCGTTATCAATGTCTAGAGAGATGGACATTCATGGTGTGGATGTCAGAAATGACTCGGGCCGGGCGATCTGTCGTTATCAATGTCTAGAGATGGACATTCATGGTGTGGATGTCAGAAATGAAGAGAAGACCAGACTTGAAGTACAGCCTCCTCTCCTTTCGTAACATCAGTTTCCTCATGATTATCGCCCACGTCCTGTGTTTGTTCCTTGAACGCAACCTATTGTATGGGCAGAACGTCAGTTTCCTCATGATTATCGCCCACGTCCTGTTTGTTCCTTGAACGCAACCTATTGTATGGGCAGCCTCAAAACGTGACGCCAGCTGGCACAGTTCACATCGCAGGGAGTCGCCAAAATCAATATCGGGTCTGAGCAGCCCACTGTTAGTTTTTGGAGCATCGTGCCCTGTGCGGGCCTTCGCACTCACACCACGTCATGCGTCTAGCCTCACGCGCATGTACAGAATGGTATGAAACGACACATGCATTGATGGACAAACACATCAAACACTTTTGTTGTCGCAAAAAATTGGTCGTCCTTAAAGCAGAGTTGCACTGGAATGGGAATTGAATTCTTATTATTTATTGCTAATTTTGTTCATGCTGATGATTGGAAAAAAAGCACTTTCCACATCATTTTTGAATTGTTTTGCTTTTTCTTTGAAAAAAAAAAAAACACTCAATAGTCATTGGACCCATTGCAATGCCTTTATTGGCTCGGCAGGTATTTAGTCGTTTGTTTGTTAACCGGCACAAATTGGCCAAGTGCTGTCTGTGTGTTTTGTCCCATCGCCTTTGCTCCAACTTATTTAAGGTCACTTAAAATCATGTGGGCAACTTCTCTCTCTCACACACACACACACACACACACACACACACACACACACACACACACACACACACATCCTCCTCCTTATATCTCACATCACTGGTCCAGCCGCTTGTTTATGTCGCCCCGAGACTGTGACAGTGACGCAGGCGCAGGGTCACCTTTCAGCCCCCAGACCGTCAGAGCCCAGTGATATTTGGAAGATATTTGCCGTGACCGAACACGCCTGTTACCCTCTAACATTTGCTAACACGGATTTGTCTCTGACTGGCTGACATGAGCTAGTATCGGATTCCCTAACATTGACTGAGCCAAGGAATATATTTGACATTAGAAAAAGGCACACTGTCAATACAAATATTTTTAGTCCATTTAAGTCAACACATGCTAATGTCTAGTGAGTAAACATAAGCCACAATGCCAATTATTGTGCTAACGTGTCTGTTCCTGGTTAATCTTACTGAACAAGACTGTTATCTGCTCAGTGAGGTGTTACGTGCTAACAATCGCTTGTGTGCCTGTGACTTGCGAGCATTTGCTAATGCGTCTGTTGCAAGCTAAAATTGGTTAACATGCAATCAGGTATGAACATACATTTTACGTGCCAACATTTGCTAACTTGTCTGTTAGGGGCTAACCTTAACCAACACACGGTACATGTTAACATTGTCCCCGTTGCGTGCTAACTTAGATAACATTTTGCGTGCTAGCTATTACAAACAAAGTACCATTGCCTAACACACTTGTTACTTGCGAATGTGCCTGTGAGATCCTAACCTTTGGTAAGACGCCTGCTGTGCGCTAACATACCTGTTCCATGCTAACACGCCAGGGATGCGCGAACATTCACCAAGACATCTGTTAGGAGTTAACAAAAGCGGCACATTTGATGTCTGTCATATAATTTCGACGTACTTGTGGATTGCTGTGACGTGAAGTCGAGGTGGTGGTTGTTCTTGGCAACATTCCGAGCTGATTCGCGAGAATCCAGATTAGCGGGGTGGCTGTGAAATATGAGTTTGCCCCACCCCCCAAAACAGACTGACCTGGAATCCACTCTGAAAGTCCAGATGCTCTCGTTGCACTCAGGTTCCACCTTACCCTCGAACTCCAGATTGATATCGTCAGTGCGACAGCACGCGCATAGTTTAGAGGGTAAATATATGATACTTATATTGTGTGTCTCTGAGGTAGGAAGTGTACGTTTGGTGAGCATCAGCTGCGGCAGCCAGAATGTTTGGGCTCTCGACAGTCGTGGACTGGTCTACTTCCGGGTTGGAACCCAACCACTCAACCCTAACATGATGCTTCCCGCTTGGATCCACATAGAACCACCTGAGCAGGTAACATACATCCCGACCCTTCTGACCGGAACCAGAGGACACACATCTAGAACCACCTGAGCGGATAGCACACGTATAGAATCACTAGGCCAGAGAACACCCATTTAGTACCACCTGACCACACGGGTTACACCCATCTAGAACAACTTGACAGAACCACCTGCCCAGGTAACAAAGATCTAGAACCCCATTACCAGGAAAATCAAATCTAGAGCCATCCGGACAGGTAATGCAGAGTGAGGACCAGCTGTCCCGGTCAGTCCCATGCAGAACTGCCCATTTCGGCAACATGCCTACGCTCATGGTGAATCTCAAAGTGCTTGTCCGGAACCATCCTTCCAGGTACGCATCAAGAATCACTTTTCCAAGTCACATCCATTGAGAAGCACCTGGCCAGCTATCTTAGAACAACTTGACAAAAGCACCTGATTAGTTCACGCCAATCTGGAACTTGTCCTAGCGTATCTCTCCAGATAGCACAAATGTATCGGCGATTGTGGCAGCACAGATCTAGAACCACCTGACCAGATAACCCCGATCTAAAACCAGGCATCTAGAACTACAAAACCCCTTGCCGAGGTAACACGCGTAGGAGCAGTGACCAGGTTAACGCACATCTGGGACTACGTATGCATAAAAACATGTCGAGGTCAACATACATAGGGCCATCAACCATTATAACACGCATCTCGAAACCGCGTGTGCACGTCATGATGATGTCACGTTCCTTGCAGCCTGTTGGAGTCCAGCTCGTCAGTATTGAGACAAGTCCAAACGATTGTCATCTGTGGGCGCTGGACAACAGAGGCGCCGTCTTTGTCAGGACGGGACTCAGCAACGAGATGCCCGTTGGGACGAATTGGGACCTGGTGCCAGGTCTGTGTGTGTTTTCAGCTCCGCCCCAGCTCAACTCTATGTTGCTTGATCCTTGCCTCAAGTGTCTCTGGTCCTTTAGGTCTGAGCGTCAGTCAGCTGGTTCTCAGTTGTCGGACGGTTTGGGTCCGATGTGTCAATGGAGACTTGGCTCGACGTTACGGCGTCTCCGATAGAAACCCGGCCGGGGACTACTGGAAGAAGATCCCAGGAAACGCCAACTGGCTGACAGGTAAGTCGGGTTTCTTACCAGTCTTACCATCGGGTGCGATGGATCTGAGCCGCTCAGCAGATGTTTGTTGGTTTTGTCCTGAGTTCTTACGGGGGTGGCGAAAGTCTGTCCATTTTGAAAATGTGGAAACTTACAGAGGAATTTGTGGAAATGTATTTCAACCAGGAATTGACTAAATGGAAGGTTGCATCTTAATAGGAGACTCAAATAGAATTGATAGTTTGGAATGACGCTGACTAAAAGAACGAGATTTCCTGCAAACCCCCCTGCCCTTTTTCCTTTCTGTCCACGCAGTCACTCCAGACGACGACTTGTGGGCGGTGACCGCTATTGGCGGACTGGCCCGTCGGATGACAAAACTCCTCCCGCCAACGCCCCGTCGCCCCGCCCCTTCCGGAACAAACGCCGGCGGTGGCGGTGACGATGTTGACGACGAGTGGGAACTCCTCTGACGCCGTTCCGTGTGGACTTGTGTAAGATAGCTGCAAAACATTTTTTTTTTCAACGCTTTCTCATGGAATGCAGCTGAACTGGCGGCTGACATCACTTCCTGGCAAAAGTGTGAAAGTCTTTCCCATGACAAGGATGCCCTTGATGGCCAAGAGAGACATCTTGAACTTGTTCCAAGTGTTTCCAAACTGGTTCAGACAGGTGTCGAAGACGGCCTCTGATCAAAGGAATGTCTAGTACGATGAGGAGTATGACGTCCAGACTGTTGCGTTTCGAAAGGATGGAAGTGATGGGGGTCGGGGGGGTCTAGTCCCTCTGTGAGCAAGCACGCCTTAATGTACTTGAGTGGACTACATATGTACTGGTTTCATATTCAAATCACAATCTGATGGACTAGACACCAGTGGATCGATGGACTCAAGTGAGAGCTAGTGAATTCTTGTAGGAACGGGGAATTTCCCACCTTGGGGCGCCCTTTGTGATTGAACCACAGACAGAGACCGCAACAGACTTGGTGCGCTTACCTGGACACCAATTGATTGATGGACCCAGGTGAACTCTTGGACCGCCTGGCCCGAAAACTCTCACGGAAACAGGGAATCTTCATCCGTGTGTGTGACCTCGAATCACTTTGGTCGACTCACCTGGGCTATTCACTTGATGGACTCAAATGAACACGAGTGGCTTGGGTTTGAACTCTTGGGAGAACAAGGTAATATTGCACCGAAGGAAGTCCCTTATGTATGTACACAAAGGCCACACTCGGACGGACTCGGGTGGACTCTCGCAGCTGCGGTGGACTCGAGACGCTGCTGGACAAGATACGCACTTGACAGCTTCAGCCAACTGACTAGTTTGACCTCGACAGCACTTTCGTAGATTTTGGTGGACTCACCTGGATTTACGCATATGCCCCGAAAGACTCTTGAATTTTTGTGCCACTGCGTGCAACAACACTTGAGTAATGGAAAACGTCCACGATAGACATTAGTGGACGAGTTACACTAGCTACTGTATCCTCTGACTGCAACACACTTGACTAACCATGCTGTAACAAACTTTAATGTTAAGAGATTCTGGCGGCCTTTGCGTCTTAGAATGAGCTGGACTTTACTGGAACGGTTTAAGTCCTGGGTCAGACTCGGATATGAGGACGTGATGGTGTCCTGTTAGGCGACGAGTGGTTGGGAAGTCACCCTTGAACGTATTGAACACAGAAACCCCCGGAGTCCAGCTTCAGTTGAGTGTCCTTCACTTTATTACACGATCAAAATATGCATGGACTCATCATCTGAAGTCAAGGATCACGACGATTACTCCATCTCGAACACCATCGGGTTTCGGTCTTTTCTCTCAGTAAAAAAAATGTCTAGTCCAGCTCACCGTACGACTCGTTTGAGCTGCGACAGACTTCCCGAGAGTCCTGAGAACCTGAAGCAGTAGTAATGGCAGGGCCGGACCGGTCAACCGACCAAACTTGTCCTGTGGACACAGGCTATGACGTCAACCGTAGACACCACGAGAGAACTTTTGATACATTCTGGCAGACTTGACCGGACTCTTAGAATTAGCTGCACTTTACTGCACTGTGAACATTTTAGGTTCTGAGTCGGACCTGGGTATCGGAGTGAGAAGTGATGTCGTCCTCTGGCGTGCTGATTGGTTGCAAACTCACCCGTGAACGTATTAAACACAAAGCTGCTGAGCGCATTGTCTTGCACTTTATTCCAAAATCCAACCCAAAAATGTACACGGGGTCACGAATCATAGAAGTCTTCCGTCATCAAAAACACTAGCATGTTTCACTCTGTTTCCAGGGTAAGGGAAAGTCCAATGTCAGTTCACTGTGCGGTCGCAGGAAAGCGGGCAACTGGCTCATTTGACACGGGACGGACTGGGCTAAGGTCCTCAGAGCCTGTAGCAGAAGCGGCGGCGGGGCCAGACCGCTCAACCAGCCAAACACATCTCGTCCCAAGAGGCTTTGCCAGCGCTGCGGTTCGTCCAGCAGGCGGCACGGCGCCGCGGGTCGCGGCGCAAAAAGCAGCAGCAGGTCCAGGCAGTGCCGGGCGTCACGCCGCTCAGCCGCGCCGGAAGCGGCGAGTCGCAAGAGCGCGGCGTCCAAGGCGTGCGGCCGTGCTCCGCGCGCCAGGAGAAGCAGCAAACAGTCGGCCCGTGACAGTTCCACCGCCAGTTGCACCGCCGTCTTTCCCGCGTCCGCCCCGTGCGCGCAGCCGCCGCAGCTGTTCAGGTACTCCTGCCGCCATCCTTCAGGCGCCGAGTCCTTCAGCGTGTCCACCATCAAACCCAGGATGGTGGTTCGGTTGTAGCGTACCGCCACGTGCAGAAGCGCCGACCCGCCGCTTCGGCACATGCCGCATCGTGCCACGTGTAGCGCCTTGACCGAGAAGCTGCGCAGGAGGTAGCGCGCGTAGTCTTGGTGGTCGTGCACCAGCGCGTACATAAGCGCATCTCCGGGCGAGAAGGAGCGCGGGTGTCCGTCGTCCCACAGGAAAACCTCCATGCTGCGCATGTCCTCCAGCAGCCATGCCGGAAGCTTGTCCCTAACCGCGCAGTAGAAGGCGAAGGCGGTGCGCTCGCAGTACCGCTGGCATGGGGACGGGCTCGGTGGGTGCGGCGGGGATGAGAGCAGCCACGGCATGACGGCGCCACAACACTTTAGGAAGAAACGTCTCGGTGTTGGCCCTGTCACTCCAGCGGGTGTCCCTGCAGCTTTGGGACATTTATAGCTCACAGGCAGGCCACTCCTATGAACTACCCGCTGCCGCCCTCACCATGTGAGGATGTTTGTTTGGGGGCTTGAGAGGGGGGTGGGGGCGGTGCTCAGTGCGTATCTGGCATTGCAGGCATAGCAAACATTGTTACACCTCGACATGATTATCGCTGCATGGCCAGACTGCAACGTGGACGTCAGCCGGACACGGGGGCGAACGTTCCATTGATTTAAAATGGACATTACATAAACATGTAAATGTCGACAAGTGTCAGTCTTCGTAAATGATATTGTACTTAAACAGATGAGAGGTTTCAGTTGACCCTACCTTTCACTCATGGTAGGTCTTGTTTGTTCAATGATTACTTGTTTCAATAAACTAATAGAAAGGGTTCTGAAGTTGGACAGATAAATAAATAATAATAATAATAATATAACCGGTTTTCATCTGCTCTTAACCAGAGTCAACTTTTCGTCGTAGTCGTCCTCTGCATTTTTTTCGGTTGTTGGCGGGTGACATCTACTGGCGAGGTGAAAAAGTGCAGTATTACAACGACAGTTTTACCCAACGGTGATTCAAATCAAATATCTCCAATATATGACTCATTACCATGCAGACAGAAAAAAAACTATTGAACATGAAATATTATAATATAGAAACATGCGAGGAATCAATCAAAGAAAAAATATAAAAAGCAAGGAAAGCATCACACGTCATTTATTCAATTTGTCTTTCTTGGAATGCGTTTGTGGTATTTTCATTTGTTCTTTTGGTAATTCTGACAATTTTTTTTTGTTACAGTAAAGCCAGTGAATATTTGTGCTTGCTTGACATCGCTCTCGTGGATACACTCGTATTCTCTTAAGGCTGTATGATAACCGTGGAAAAAAACAAACATGATTTCTTATTTCACATCAGTGTGTTTAAAGTATTGAACAAGAAAATAAGACCTTTCGTCCAGAATAGCTGGTAGATATGACGTTGAAAAAATAAACTAATGCTCGATTCTTTGGCATTATGCTCTGCTCCTACAACTTTTTTCTCACGTGTTCCTTTACTACGACTTCTTCTTCTACTACTTATTCGGCTGCTCCCGATTCCAACTTCTGGCTCGTGCGTTCCTCCAGTTAGCCCACTTTATCTTAGCTTTCCTGTTGTAGCTAGCCCGCCGTAAAAATCGATTCTTTTGAACCTTTTGTCTCTGTTCAGGCCGAAACGAGGCTTTAAATTGTCTTTCTTCATTCTTAGTTCGTCGTCTTCTACAACACACACAAAATACATCTTCGTCGACTTCTTCTTCGTCAACTTCCGGTCTCGACTTCCGGGTCTACTTTCCTCTGGTTACTCGCTCACTTTTTTTTTTCTTTTTTTTTTAAGCTTTACGGTTGTAGCGCGGCTCGGAGGACTTGGCGTCCAAGTCGGGCTACTTCGACCCTCTCAGCGTCGGTCACGTCGTTGGGCCCATGGCGCCCATGTTCGACAGGAACGCGGAGGCGGCGGCGGCGACGATGGCGGGCAAGAGGCGAGGTCGCGGCCCCGGACCGGCGGTCAGCATCGGCGGGAAGAGCGTGTCCGGTAATGGAAGCAGCGGCCGGGGCTGCTGGGAAGATGGAAGTTCAGGCTCCAGCAGTGACGACGAGAACGGTAGGTAGCCTCGGTCCGAACCCACGTAGAAGAACAAACAAACAAAAAAGAAACATCCTCACGTTGATTTCATTTGAAGTTATTTGCGTTGATGTCTCGGGGATGTACAGGTGGAGGAATGCGAGTTGGATCGCAATATCAAGCCGTGGTTCCGGACTTCGACCCGGGTAAGAAAGTAACGTTTGGATGGGGTAGCCTCGAACAACGCCAGCACACAAACACACACGCTCGCGCTTCGAGCAGTTCGTCAGAACTGTCATGAATACTACATTAAACTACTGCGTAACTGCTGATACATATACGTTGAAAAATGAATTTCAACAAGAATACGGCTTAGTAAGGTTGCCCAACTCTAACATGATGGATGGTATATACTATTCAAGTTACAGTCATTTCATGCCAACACTGTACATGATGTACTTTTGAATATGCTGACATCATGCATCCAGTAGTAATTCTTCTCCAGTACTAAATAATATGCAAACAGTACAGCTAGTACTATTGGATATAATTTGAGGGACCACGATTTGAGTCATCGACAACTAATCAATGGTCAAGTTAACCGTCAACTATTTTGAGAATCATTTCATTGTTGAGAGGCCCTGTTGAACTGAAAATTGTCCAAATACTCAGAATTTCAGTCTCTCAAGAGTAAATATGATCCAACTTTTGTAATTCCCCAGCCATAAATTGAATGAATGGAACAATTGTGACATTTCAAAGTGACAGTGGGAGGAAAAAAATGCACAAACATAAATTGATCGTGAATCAAAAACTGCTCTACTCGGTAACGTTTGTCCGAAACTCTGCAAAAATGTTTAGTTGTTTCCCAAAGTGAATTCAGATGTTAGCAAACCTTTTATTTGGATTCAGCAGAAAGCTCATCTGTCTCCTTTATTGGGAAGACTACAGAAATGTGAAAATGTTTTCTGTTGAGAAGCTCTGCAAATCATGTTTCGTGTGAAATGAACCGGGAGTTCGCAAAATTGAGGAGTGGATCATCATGTTTATTTTTTTTTATTTATTTATTTTTTTTTAATTTCTCTTGTTGGCCAGTGTACTCGATCAGTTGTGGAGTCATCAATTCATTGTCGTGCCTCTTGTAAAGTGTCAGCAAGTAACATGGTGGTCACTAAAGCGACGGTCTGACGCAAGGTGGAATGACGATGGTCACCTAAGTACATGTTGTGTGCGCTTGCAGAGGTGGCGAAGGCGTGTCAGCTGTCTCACAGCGTGGGCATGTTGGTGTGGAGTCCCAGCAACAGCGTTCAGCAGAGTCAACGTAAGGCCACCACGGCTTGTTTTTTTTTTTTTTTTTGCTTTTTTTTCACTCGCATCTTGACTTCATCGGCGCAGTTAACTTGGGCATGAAGTGACACTTGTAATATCGTGCCCTTGTAGGTTTTGAAATACATACACATGGAGCATGATGCAGTGTGAGTCCACCTAAAGATTTGTGTGTGTGTGTTTTTTTTTTTCAGTGGATGAATACATCAGCATCGCTAAAGACAAACACGGATACAACATGGAACAGGTTCGTCTTTCAACTCAACTCAAGTGTATTTCTCGAGCACTTGAAAACAACCACCGCTGTCTTCAAAGTGCAGTACATGGAGCAAAAAGAATTCGTACAACAAAAATAAAACAATACATGAATAACAAAGGCAGTAGAGAGCACAAAAATAGTCAAAGTAAAAACCAAGGCTCGTGCTGAGTCAAAAGCCAAAGAATAAAAATGACGAGTTTGAAAGCTGGGCAGCGAGGGGGCTTGCCGAACGTTCATTCCAAAGAGTGAGACTGCTAACGGTTCTCGGTACCTCGAATAGTGTCCGGTCCGCAGACCCGAGGCGCCGGGCAGGCAGCTCCGAGAGGTAAGGTGGGCTGAGGCCGATTCAAGATTTGAAAACAAATCGAAGGATCTTCAAAAGAACTCGAAAATGAGCCAGTGAAGCGATGCCAGTGTAGGAGTGACCCGCTCCCTCTTCCGAGTACCCGTCAAAGAGGCGAGCAGCAGCATTTTGGACCAACTGGAGACGCTTGATGGAGGATTGGCTGACTCCAAAGGAAAGTGCAGAACAATCATCCAGCTGAGATGTGATGAAGGCATGAATGACTGTTGAGAAAGTGTTCATGAGAAAGGCTCGGCTTCACTTGAGGCAACTGCCGCAGATGAAAGAAGCTGGATTTCACAACGGCACCAGTTTGCCAACATCGCTCAGTCAAGCGGACGCTTCGTCGAAGTGGCACGACAGCATTGACAGATTGGGGAGCTCAGCACATACGCAAGGCGACCCCGCGATATTGGCCGCCCGGTCCATTTTGGAGATAACGGAAGACTTTGAAGTGCGCCTGCATTACGGTGGTGAAAACGCGCTCGTAAAAATGTGACCGGCGGTGACTTTTGCTCGCAGGCCCTCGGCATGCTGTTCTGGCACCAGCACGACATGGAGAAGTCGCTGGCCGACCTGCCCAACTTCACGCCGTTTCCCGACGAGTGGACGGTGGAGGACCGCGTCCTGTTCGAGCAGGCCTTCAGCTTCCACGGGAAGAGCTTCCACCGCATCCAGCAGATGGTCGGCGAGACTCGCCGCCTTTCCGTCGAGCCGCAGCGGCGGCGCCACTCAAACCTTCTGCCCGCTCCCGCTTTGGTTTCAGCTGCCCGACAAGTCCATGGCCAGCCTGGTCCGCTTTTACTACTCGTGGAAGAAAAGCCGCAACAGGAGCAGCCTGATGGAGCGACAGAGCCGCAAAGTCAAGAGGGAGCGAGACGACAGGTGAGGGAGCGCCGCCTCTGACCGCCGCTCGCCTCGGATCGCCGGCGGCGTCGAGTTGAAATGATTGTGTGCGTTTCAGCGACGACGAAAGTCAGGAGAATAACGGCAGCGATCCCGAGTCCGGTCACGTGAAAGAAGAAAGCAAGGAGGTCAGCCGAGTCGGCTCTCGGACATGCGGCCGACGCGCCCCCAATCGGGCCTCCTTCTCATGCGCGCGTGCCTTCGTTCCTGTTTTTAGGTGGGCTCCGCAACAGAGCGCTCCGAGGCAAAAAGTGCTGCTGGACTCAAAGTAAGTAAACGTGCAAACATCTTGTCATCGTCACACACACACACACACACACACTGACGTAGCCAATATTTGCTGCGTATCATGGAAACAAATTCGACAGCGGGCTCGATGTCAGATCAGAGGTCTTGGAAAGGGCTCAGGACGGGATTTGCATTTGCTGATAATTAAGGATGAAAAGAAGAACTCCGTTTCTCTTCAAAACGATGTCGTGAATAAAGATCGTGCAATTTTCGAGGCAGAACTAGTTTCTTCCACTAGGTGCTCGATGGCTGATTTAGAAAGTTCATTATCCTCAAGTAACTGTTTGCCAAAATGGTCACCGCCTCACGACGTTTTTTTTCTTTTTGGGCGTTCTGAATGCCGATGGGATTCGGCTGCTGTCTCCCGCGTCAACGTCCTTCTCAGTCTTTCTCTCTCTCTCTCTCTCGTGCCAGTCGTCTGGCGTCAAAGGTGCGCACCGGGCCAAGACCCGCCCCCCCAGAGGAATGTTCCTGAAGCAGGAGGACGTGGTCTCGCTGTCCACCTCGTGCGCTCACGGCGTCCTGCGGCAGTTGGACGCTCAACTGACCGCAGCCAAGCGACAGGTCGCCACGCCGCGGGCCCAAATAAATGTCTGGGTGTAACTGTGTCTTGAAATATGCACGTGTGTATGCGCGCGCGCACTTCAGGTCCAGAGCATCAAGCAGTCCAACAGCGTTCTCAAGGAGAAACTGGACTCTGGAGTGGACCAGTTCAGACAACCCGAGGTACCCGCCGAGTACAATCATTGATCCTCCTAACAAGAAGAAGATTGTATTTTAATGACGGCTTGTGCCTGCGTGCGTGTCGCAAGGTGAGCGGTAAAGTGAACGGTCGCTGGAGTTCAGACGAGCAGCTTCTGGCCGTTCAAGGTAAACCGCCTCGTTTGGGTCTGGCTTTCTGACGCTCGCCTCTCATTGGCCCGCCCTCGCCATTGACAGCCATCAGGAAGTACGGGCGCGACTACCAGGCCATCTCCGACGTGATCGGCAACAAGTCGGTGGTGCAGGTGAAGAACTTCCTGGTCAACTACCGGCGCCGCTTCAACCTGGATCAGGTGCTGCAGGAATGGGAGGCGGAGAATGGGGTGGAAGGCGGAGCCGCCGTGCCCGACGACGACAAGATGGATGCGCCGGGTCCGGCCGAGGACGACGCAGGTGAGCCAATTTCACGACGTGGCTAAAACTTGAAGGCCGCTTGATTGCCACTTAGTGCCGCTATGATCAAGCTTTGTAATGACCTGCAGATTCCACAAGATGGTGGTAAAACACCACTTCTGTCTAAATGAAGCTCTTCACCTCATTGCAACATAGGACACCACGCCAGACTTTGCATTTAGCCCTCCTTCACTCACTCAGCTCTCTGTGCTCAACAGATGACCACCTGACTCCGCCCCCTGCAGACCTCTGACCACGGTGGACTCTGCCCACCTCCATGTGTGGACATTTGACTCCGCCCCTTACTTTGCATTTGCGGGTGGGAGAATGGTTTCAATTTTCCATGTGAAGTTTATCTTGTTGCCATGGCAAAATAATTTTTCTAGCCTAAATGGACCTGCCATAGTTTGATTAAATCCATCTGAAAGCATTTCACCTCTCGTTTTGATTTTCTTAATTTTTCTGGCGAATGTATGATGAAGTGAGGTTGTCTGTTCCCATGGTTACCTGAAGTTGCTTCACTAACTAATGTTCAGAAGCTAAAAGGACCTGCCATAGTTTTCTGAAATCAACCTGAAATACATTGGCAGCCAATCAGAACATCTCATGATGACGATGATGTATCATGTTGCCACGGTTACCTGAAGTTCATTTGCGAAAAAGATTTTTTTGATAAAAGCACCTTCGTTTTCTTAAATCAGCTGGAAGATGCCGCACCGTTTTTTTTTTTTTTTTTGTTTGCAGACAATCCGAATGTCTTCTGATGGCGTCCTGTCAATTGTTACCAAGGTTACCTGGTTTGGAAAATTCCGTTTAGAAAGTTAAACCGACTGTATTTTAACAAAATAAACCTGAAAAGCAGCTCTTCTATGTACTATTGTACGCGGCCAATGGGAATGTCTCTGTGTGTGCTGTTGCCATGGGCACCTGAGGTCGATTTGCAGAATATTTTTTTAAAAGGACCTGCTTTATTCAAAATGGAACTTCGTGATGTCATGTCTGTTATTATGATTACCTGGTTAGCAGCATAATTTTGGATGATTAGTTTATGATTGTGTACTGATGAGTTATGTCATATGTTGCCATGCGATACCTCTTTTGGAAAACAAAATCAGTTCAAGATCCGGCCGTGCGTTTATTAATTCAACCTGATTTGTGGCTCATTGGGTGAACACAATTGTAGCCAATCACAACGTCTCCTGATGACATCACCTCCAGGCGATCGCGAGGGATAGAAAATATTAATTTTAAAAAAAGCTGAAATGGAAATAAACGAGATAAATAAGCTACGCCTGTTTTGTATTAATAAAACGCTACATCATTTTGAAAAAAAAAAAAAAACGCGGAAAAAAAGAGGCCGAGCTCGCGCAATCGAAGTGGGGACGGCGCCCCCTGGAGGCCCCGAAGGCGGGGGATTTCCTGGGCGGAAGCGGCGGAGGCGGAGGGGGTTTCCACTGGTGACCCGAGCACCGTACCTCGCCGCAGTGCCCCGGACACCGCTGCCGGAGCGCCGTACCATTCGCGACTATTCCCGGCCCAGCAGAGAAGAATAGCGGCGAGGAGAGCAGAGGAAGCGTCGTATGAGGACCATGAAGAGGCGAGCGACAGGTCGGCGGTTCGAGTCCCGCAGAGAGGCGCTGAGGAGCGGCTGAGCTGATTCATGTGAGTCGGCACACAAGCGCCTCGAAGCTTGGTTTGCTCTGGGTGGTGGTGGTTGTTTTTTTTTTTTTTTTTTACGTGACACAGCTGTTGAGCACGTCGTGGACTGTTAACTGTGCGGGTGAAGCGTTTCCCACGTTCAATGAGCTTGAATCGGGAGAAGAGAAGCTCCAGGCTAACCGCGTTAGCATGAGCAGCAGCCAGTAAACAGAAGCCCTCTCAGACGTGATTAATCGAACTCTGAGCGAAAGTGAAATCAAGACGCGCAATGGAAAGAAAGAACACCGCTGGAGCGTTTATTCTATCACCCCTATTACCTTTTTAAAATCTATATACGAGTACGCTCTTTGTCCTCACTCGTAATACAATAAAGTAGTATAACGACTGTCTTTCTTCAACATGTTTTCCACTGCTTGTGCCAGGTTTTGCATACTAGTTCGTCATGACAATATGGATTTTTTTTCGGCCGATGCCAGTTGCGATATTTGGCTAAATAAATAAATAGATGGATAAATACATAAATTAAAATCCTGTAACCCATTAATGGGCCGACGATTTAAAGAAATGTGTATCCAGTGGGTTACATGAAAACTATTTTAATAATCGAGTCATCGTTCCGAGCGAGCCATTGTTCGACTTCAACTGGTCCAAATCCTCTGGTTGCACCCCCTCAACAGTTTATTATTCAGATTTCTGTCAGCCTTCATGAAAGCAGGCTGATTGCATTTCATAAAGATGAACCATTTGTAGAATTGGGAAATTGCTTTTGTAATCCAGTTTAATGGCAAATAAAATTGTGTCCGATGAATCAGTGGGATAATCAATTCTAAGAATATTTGATAGTGTAAGCCCTCGATAAAATAATTTCTTTTTTTTTTTTGGGTGCCTTAACGCAGTGTTTCTCAAGCAGATGAGCTATGATAATGTATTTCCACGAAATAAATATTCTCAGTCATTTCCTAATCCCAAGCGTTCCATCCATTCTTGATCCGAACCGCTTATCCTCATCGTCTTAAATTTTTTATAGATGGCACAATCACAGAAGGCGCGTGTCAAGCTGCCCTCGTGGCTCTGAATATTGCTCCTGTTCAGGGTTTTACTCCAGATAGCTAAAGACAGAAGAAACCAAGGCTTGAGGATGCCAGCGACAAAAATCAATTACAGCCGCAGCATTTGACTGTTTTACAAGAGGAGTGAAGTTACTGGCAAACATGTTCTTCGCATGATGCCCGTTGTGACGCCTTTCTTTCTTTTCGTTGCCGTGGAGTGACGGCTTCAAAAATAAAAAACAGGGACCCATTCCTCACATGTCAAAACATGTCATCTTTGACACAGTTGTATTTGTATTTGACCACCGACAGAGAGAGACTTTTCTTTTTTTTTTCTGTCTTGGTCGTCGTCGTTTTTCAAAAATTCCCCGGATGCAAAGTTTCCTCTCAAGAAATGAGTGTCCACGGTCACGCCGGGGCTGAAACTTGGGCGAAATCTTTGCCCTTCTGGTTGTTGAAGATTTTACAATCAAACCGGTCTTCACAGGAAAGATGCTCATTCGATTGAACGCAGTCGGAGCTCCCTCTAGTGGACAAAGGCTGCAAGGACATCATTTGGAATGACTCCCAACACTGAGCGCCATTTGACGACCGCGTTTGTTTGCGGTGTGCGCGTGCAGGTCATGTCAGCCGGACGCAACGTTGACGGGAGGGAGGTGCAGGTTCCCCTCCAGCAGGCGGCGCCCTCCCTCATTCCGCCCCTGTCTGCTGCCCCTCCCATCACCCCGCTTCCCACCCGGCCGGCCAATCCCTGGCCTCCGAGCGACTCTTCGCAAGGTGATTACGCCAACCGTGACCTCGTTGTGATACCAACGCGTGTCTGTGTGTGTATGACAACATGACGTTTGCCATTGGCGCGTTGGTATGATGCGATGACATCCGATGTGTGTGTGTGTGTGTGTGTGTGTGTGCGCGTGTGTGTGTGCGTGCGTGTGTGCGTGCGTGTGTGCGTGCGTGTGTGGCGTTTAGGCGCGGCGGCGGGCTTCTTGCCGCTGGACGGCGGCTTCAAGGATCACTTTGTGGACGTCCCCGAGGAGAAATATCTGTGCGAGTCCTGCCGACTGGTCCTGTGTCAGCCCCGGCAGACCGAGTGCGGACATCGCTTCTGTCAGACCTGCATTGCGCACATACTCAGGTGATATTCGGGCACGCGCACGCACGCAAATACGCGAGCGACCGCTATTAATGTGCATCTGTTTGTGCGTGTGCGCGCTGCAGCCGCCCCAACCCCGTGTGCCCGGCCGATATGGAGCCCCTGTTCAGCAACAAGGTGAGAGCACGTGAAGACGCGAATGGATGACGCCCGATTGCCGGCTAATCAGTAGCGACGGCTATCGATTTTTTTCTGCATCAGATCTTCCGCGACGTCTGCTGCCATCGGGAAATCCTGGCGCTGAAGGTGTTCTGTCGCGCCGAGGCCAAAGGCTGTCAGGAGCAGATGAGCCTGCAGCAGATGCCCGTGAGCCCGACGCCGCCCCCCCAGATGGCGCTCACCGACCTGCAGGTCAGCGCCCTTTCGCCGACCTTACTATCCCAGCCGTGTGGGATGCTAAGCTGCCGACCGAGCGTTTGTGTGTTTGTGCGTCAGAAACACAAGGAGACGGTGTGTCCGGCCTTCCCGGTGTCGTGTCCGAACCTTTGCTCCTTCTCGTCGCTGCCGCGGAGCGAGGTAACCCAAAGTCCTCACGCGAGCTCGCTCGACCCGCGTTTGCGTCACGTCACGTCATTGACTCCCTTCTCGCGTCCCACAAAAAGCAAATCTTGAAGGTGTGTTGGATTAGCGGGATAGCGCTCTCCTAAATTGTGCTTTATCAAAGCAGATGATAAAAACATCATTCAATAGCGTCATTGACTCCCTTCTAGCGTCCCACAAAAAGCAAATCTTGAAGGTGCGTTGGATTAGCGGGATAGCGCTCTCCTAAATTGTGCTTTATCAAAGCAGATGATAAAAACATCATTCAATAGAATCGTGAGGGCGGCTCCCGTCGTGGTTGGATGGAAAGAATGAAACACTTTCGTATCAGGATCATTCAATGGGTGATGTGTTCTTTCGTCTGCCGTGCGTCTTGGCCACCGGGGGCAGTATAATACCTACAGACAAATCACACATGGATTTGTTGATGAATGATGATGAATTGTTTTTTGCAGAGGATAAAGAATATACGCCTCCGAGTATTGTTGAATGTTGTCTACCGCATGTCCCAATAGAAGTTGTTTCAAAATTTTCAACGACTGCCGTTATTGCTGCTAGTTTTGTCCGCCTGCAAATGGTGTTTTGCGGCGTGTGTTAGCATTCAGCTAGCAGACGCTCCCGAATGCGGCTTTTGTTCAATACACCTTTAATTCTCTCTGTTGCAGTTTAGCTTGAAAGTAATTTTTGAGTGGCGTTTGCTTTCGCTCTTCCCTCCGCCGCACCTGCGTTGGTGCGTCTCCGCGGCCGTGCTCGCGTGCGCTCGTACCGACGTGCGGCTTTTTCTTCCAGCTGGCCAGTCACCAGCACGAGTGCCCGAAAGCTCAGGTCAGCTGTCCCTTCCAGCGCTACGGTTGCACCTATCGGGTAACTCCGCCTCTGGCGCCATCTTGTTTTGTCGCTTCTGCCCACCTGGTGTTAATCAAAAGTGTGTGTGTGCGCGCGCAGGCGTTGAGCCAGGAGGTCCGGCAACATGAAGCCGCAAGTGCCGGCGATCACCTGAGGATGATGATGCTGAAGAACGTCTCCTTGGAGAGCAAGGTAGCATCTCCGTCATCCTCCTCCTCCTCCTCATCATCACTCCTCACCTTTTTTTGCAGAGGAAACTTCAGCACTTTGCGCTTACGTGTCCGTGTGTGTGTGTGCGTAGGTGGAGGAGGTGAAGGGTGAGTTATTGGACAAGTGCAAAGCCGTCCCTCTGGTGAGCTCTCGTCTTTGCGAGGCTGAGAAGCACAACGGCGAGCTGAGGGACAAGCACAGGCACATGGAGCAGAAGGTGGCCTCCATGCAGGTCGGCATGCACGCAAACACGCACGCACACACTTACGCACACACTCCGGTAGCTGCCTGGAGGTCTTTCTCGCTCCTCTTGACTTCTAATTTACAATAAATCCACTCTCCAAAACAACAACAAAAAAAGACAGTGTTTACTGTCTACAAGTTGTAGATCTTGGCAACTCCTCGTCACTCAACCACATGAAGTCGCTCTGGAACAGGTCGATCAATGGCTCATGTTTGCACCGCCTCCGGCCCCCGCACTCTTTGTGTCCGCCGTCTTTGTAGAAGGTGATGAGCGCCCACTCGGAGAAGCTCCTGGAGATCGAGCTGGGGCTGCGCGCTCTGGCCTCGCTGCCGGAGGAGCTGGAAAAGGTCCGGCTGTCGCTGGACGCCGTCCGCAGCAGGCTGGGCGCGCTCGAGCAGGGAGGACGCTCCGCCGCAGGAACCGTCACGCTGGGTCAGCGCTGACAAATTTGGGAGAGCCGACCACCTTGCAGAAGTCTCTTACCGTCTATGTGGTTTTTTTTTTTTTTTTTTTTTTTTTGGCGCGCAGCCTCGCTGGAGACTCAGCAGAACCGGCAGGGCGACATGCTGAGCGTCCACGACATCCGTTTGGCCGACATGGACCTCCGCTTCCAGGTGCTGGAGACGGCCAGCTACAACGGGACGCTGATCTGGAAGATCCGCGACTACAAGCGGCGGAAACAGGAAGCGGTGGCGGCCAAGACCTTGTCGCTCTACTCGCAGCCCTTCTACACGGGATACTTTGGCTACAAGATGTGCGCCCGCGTCTACCTGAACGGCGACGGCATGGGCAAGGGCACCCACCTGTCGCTGTTCTTCGTCGTCATGCGCGGCGAGTACGACGCGCTCCTACCGTGGCCGTTCAAACAGAAGGTACTGCCAACCCAGACGCCTCTGCGCGTCCGTGTGTGTGTGTGTGTGTGTAGGTCAGCCGTCAGGAGCGGATCGCTTATTCCGTCGATTAATGGCGAAATCGGAAGGATTTGCGTCCAAAATGTGTACGTTGCAACAGGAATTGCAGCCGGAATCCGACAACATATCATCGCTATGGCGACCGCAGCCAGGGAGAACCCGGCTGACGTATTTCATTGCTTGCGCGCGGTATCATGACTTGCTAACAGTTAGCATCCTTAAGTCGCGGTTTTCAAAGCACCAGAACACGACTACATCAAACGCACGATCATCCAAAGCGGAGCCTTCATGTTGCGCGCGTGCGTGTCAGGTGACCCTGATGCTGATGGACCAGGGTCCGGCGCGCAAGCACCTGGTCGACGCCTTCAAGCCGGACCCCAACAGCAGCAGCTTCCGCCGCCCCGCCGCCGAGATGAACATCGCCTCCGGGTGTCCGCTCTTCGTCTCCCAGAGCGTCCTGGAGTCCGCCAGCTACACCAAGGACGACAACATCTTCATTAAGGTGCCGCGCGCCCGCCGCAACGATCACTCGCCAATCGGCGTGCTCTGACGTCGCTCAGCCCCGCCCACTTTGCTAATTCTTCTCCAAGACATTAAAGTACAAAAACAAAAACACCAGACAAAGGAGAAATGAAGTCAGAGGGCAGTTTTTGTACAAAACCTTCCGGCTCTTGCTCGAAAGCAAAAAAAAAAAAAAAAAGTCAGAGAAAGCCTACTAAAACATCACAACTTTATTTGCCATTAATCAGAAGCACTTTAAATGGTGGCCCATTGTTGCTGACTGATATTTCACATGAGTTTGAATGGGATTGGTTAATTCAGAACACAGCCACACACCCCAAGCAGAGCGAGCGTGTGCACACTTTTGCAACCTTATTTTGCGATTATCGATCACCAGAAAGTGGCAATTGAACGGGGGTGCTTAGACTTTTGATATCCACTGTACATACCGTCCATGCATGCAGTGGTCTGACATTGCGTGTCGTTAGGTTACCGTGGATACTTCCGACCTTCCTGATCCATGACCGTGTGCCGTGCCACTCGGGCCACGCCCACCCGGCGACGGCGGAGGAGGAGCCCGGTCCAGGTGACCGATGGCGGGAGGGCGTGTCTTCTTCTTCTGATTGGCTGCATGTTTGCGGGCGCCGGTGTGCGCGTGCGCGATGACTCTCGCCAGGCCGTCGCGGTCGCCGCCAGTTATTGATGCTGTGCATCGAGCTTGACTTCCCGATTGGCAAGGCATGCTGGGAAATCCACGCCCGGAGCCGAGGAAAGCAGCGTTGGCGTGGGAGCGCCCTCGACGTGGATGTCGGATGCGTGGAGGTGGGACGTGAACGTTCCGGAGCCGAGGAAAGCCGCGTTGGCGTGGGAGCGTCCTCGACGTGTGGATGTCGGATGCGTGGAGGTGGGACGTGAACGTGGAAGTCAGGCGTGTGGACGTTCCGCTATGGACCCGCTGACTTCTTCTGTAGGACTTTTTTTCACTCCACAAGTCCAAATGACAGGAAAGACTTGCTAGTGTTGTTTTCGTTGTTGTGGTCGGTGGGAATAAATTTTCCTTTTTTTCCACAATGTGTTTTCACGGCGTGCAATTCCAGCATTGGTCAACAACGGTCATTTCACATTGTTCAGCATACCTCATTTAAGTCGACTGCAGTGTTTGGAAGAAGCGGTTCACTCAACGTCAAAGAGAAAGGTGGAATTGAAATTGTGGAATTGAAGTCATTTCAATACGGAATTAAAGTCGTAAGGCAAAATGTAATTAAAATGGTGGACGGACAATACAACAAAACGTCGAATTAAACGTCATATTTTTTTTAACCTTTATCCATTGCAACTGAAAACTGAAACACGCAATTAGAAGTCTTGGAACATTTGAGAATTGCAAATTGAATGTTAGCTCACTCCAGTCCAGCAGGTGGCGGCCTTGCATTTGAAGCTAGCCAAAAAAATGAAGGCGAAGCAACAGCAGCTGCAAAGGAACAAGATAGACAGGAATGGAAAGGAGGCACTCGAGGGTTGCCTGTAAACGTTCTCGCTTGTGGTTCTCCGCGTCATCAACAAGCTTCCATTTGTGGGATTGAAGGCAAAAAGCGTGACGAATCGTCTCACTCGTCGCCACTGTTCGCGGTGAGTTAACTTCGACACTTTGCACGTGAGCTAACGGGCTAACAACGCCAGGTGACACGCAAGGATGCACCATTTTGCATTTTAAATTTTGTATTGAAGGAGGACGTGTGTTTGAGCTCAACTGACGTAGTGTGACTATGTTAGGCGACTCGGGGAAAAGTTGCTGATTTTCAAATCAGACGTGACGCCCACCAACCAAAGGAGGAAGCCCAACATCCGGGTCCTCCGTGACGTTTCCGCCATGTTGTGATGGCGCGACACCTTTGCCACTGCGTGCTCGAACCCCGATAGAAACTTGTGTAGTCCCAGTTCAACCCCACCCCCATTTTATTTAATATTCTAAAATGCCTTTCTGATTTTTTTTTCTCAGTCAAGCCCCAATTTAGTCCCGGGTGAGGAAAAAAAATTCCCGGAGGCATGCCTGCCTAAAAACATCAATGTTTTGTTGAGTTTTTGAGAGATTTAAAAAAAAAGCACTGGTTTGTATAAAACAATGAAGGAGAACGTAAAGAAATATACTGGTACCACGTATTAAACTTTCTCAAGAACCCCGTGCCACAATGTGTGCTGGGAGACTTGTTGCTCCTTCGACGTCATCAACGGGAGGAGCTTGGTCGTCATGTCGTCAGCTGATGGTACCACGTATTAAATTAAACTTTCTCAAGAACACTGTGCCACAATGTGTGCTGGGAGACTTGGGAGACTTGTTGCTCCTTCGACGTCTTCAACGGGAGGAGCTTGGTCGTCATGTCGTCAGCTGTCGAACCTCAGCGCATATTCAAAATGCTTCTTGGTTGATTTGAGCTCTCCTGTTCTGCGATTGGCCGGCCACTGTGACTGAAGATCATGTGACCCAGACAGGTTAGCAACTATTTCGTTTTGTTTCTCTTCCCAGATGCTAAATCTTGTACTGCGACGCGTGTCACATGTCAGGCGCTACTGTCGCAACAACTTACCCGTTCTCACACTGTACACCAAGGTAACGTGCATGCTAATGCTAACACACCCAACCCTTACCCTTGACCGTGTGCACGCTCCATCCCACTGTTGTTTCCATCCATAAGGCACGGAGCGAAATGGAAATGGCCCAACAATTCTGCTTTTTCTCGCCATCGGGAGAAGTGAAGCCACTGGGCGGGCATTTAACCTAGCCGCTCGCGAATAAGCCCGCTTAATTTGTACTGTATATGTTGCTCTATGTGACTCGCTGTTGTTTTGCAGCTTTTCGCGGACCATTTGCGGACTTAAAAAAAATAATAAAAAAAATTACCTGTTTATGTTAATTGGTCGCTACTTTGCGGATTTTCGTTTATCGCGGGTGGTTTTGGTCCCCATTAACCGCGATAAACGAGGGATTACTGTGCTGTATGGCATACAGTTGGGAGAAGCGCTACGTGCATCTGGAGAAATGTAATTTTCAATTTTCTCTTATAAGGTGTGTCTCTGAGTGCTACTCCAAGATTCAACTGCATTTAGTTGTCAGAACCGTCAACAATGAAATGACAAGAAAGCCCATCCCGTGTAGGTCACGATTCTGAGATAATGTTCTCTGACCAGTCGATGCAAACAGAAAAGTTTATTCCTTAAGAGCCTCTCATTACGCCATGCAGGTGTAAAACACGCACTGATAACAGGCTTTTCGGCAAAAAACAAAAAAAAAGAAACAGAAGCTGTCACGACCAATGGCAACGTAAGACGGCTGCCCCTGGCTTCAGCCGCAAGGGACTAGTGATAGTACATTCAAATACGGATGGGCTATCAAGAGGTAACCATCACCCCCATTTGACAGCTACAAGTCGACCAACTCGTTTGTGTCGATTACTGGTTCACGCCCACGGTTTGGAAGCCCAAAGTTCAAATTTGTCGTTCGACTACATCAAAAACGGAGTGCCCGAGCACACACACACTGTAAGACACATGCTAATGCGAATGGATTGCTAATGCTAAGCTTGTATGATGCCAACGCTCACGTGCTAATGCTAACCGCTTCTCTTTTTAGTTTTCACTTAGTTCATCAAGGTAGCGTATAAGACACATGCTAATGCTAATGATTTGCTAATGTTACAGTGTATTATACAGCAGGAGCATGTTAATGCTAACCGTTTATTTTGGGAGTGCAGTTATGTCGCCCGTCTGTCGTGAGTGAAAACAAACCATGGCGGCTTTGTTTTGAATTTTAACGCGGTAGTTTGCTCGTGTTGCTAAAGGTGTTAATTCAGCAGTCAAGAACGCCGATGCCAGGAAGCTAACTTCGGTATTTTGTTTGTAGGATCCGTGTCCTCTGTGCGATGAAGCCAAAGAAGCACTGCAGCCACTCAAACATAAAGTGAGTGGTCACAAATAACCGAATGGATGAGCGGCCGGGCACTGATGTTTGTCGCCCGTGCGCACGTCAGTTTGTCCTACGGCAGGTCGACATCAGTCGTCCGGAGAACCGAGCGTGGCGAGTCAAGTACAAGTGGGACATTCCCGTCTTCCACCTGAACGGTCGCTTTGTCATGAAGCACCGCGTGGACGTCAAGTTGCTCAACAAACTGCTGGATGACCAATCATCGAAAAACAATGAATGAATTCACAAATAAACACGTGAAGATAAATTGGTCCACTCCGTGCGTCTTTCATGTTTTTTAGCCACCAAATATTGTTGCCGTGATTGACAGCAGATCCGGTGAGCTCATCAATATTTCAGCCAGTGTATTGGCGTGTGTGTGCGTGTGTTGCCATGGCAATGGCTGTCATCGGCCATGGCGTCTCGGGTTAAAGCGGCGGACGTTCAATTGGCGGTGCAGAAAGCCAAAAAGAAGATGTGTCGCCTCCGGCTGCAGCTGCTGCGCCAGTAAGACATTTCCGCCATCATCATTTGTCACTCGTTCAGTCAGCGGCGAGATGTGACCGAGGTACGAATGGCTGTTTTCAAGTGCTCTTGAGAAAAAAGCGCCTTGACTTTAGCCGTGCGTGCGTGTGTGTGTGTATATGTAAGTGTATGTATGCACACACATATACAAGGTCCTCTAGAAAATGGACAGCGGGCATAGTTTGGACACCACTACATTTTCAAATTTGTTTTTGACGTGTAACTAAATACTAAAGCAATAATCATGACTTAAAATCAGTGAGTCCGGGTGAGTCCCTGTCGGGCCCAACAATGTGTCCACTCCGCAAATTGATATCCTCACGCTCAACGCCAGGTTGCTCTTAGCATTTTTTTTTCTCCAGAGTCCCAGAGAGTTCAGAACAGTCAACATGGACACCAGGCAAAGAACTCCGAGACTCTCTGGTGGACATGTACTCAGGTACACAACTACACGACAGATGCGCGTGGAGGGACGGACTGGGACAGCGGGACACCCGCACACAACTGAAACGCATCACACCGATCCTGCGGCACACGGCAACCGCACGCGTGTTAGCGCCGCGCGGCACATTCGCTGCCAAATCGGGCATTTCCGCAAATGCTGAAGGCTTCGCAGTTGTAGTGTGTCAGTTTGTCCACCGAGGGGCGCTCTGTCTCTTTACACTAGCAACAACGCAGAAAAGAAGACGACTCAGACAGAGATTGATCTATCTACGGGTGTGTGTGTCAGTGTCTCTCTCTGTGTATACACACACACACACACACACACACACACACACACACACACACACACTCACTGTCCTTGAGTCCACTGACCTGATCTGCTATTAAGTCCATCCATCCAAATACATACAGCATGTGGCTTGTCAATCACCACACATATTGATGAAAGCACTCGAAAGCACTCGACACACACACACACACACACACACACACACAGAGTAGATAAATGTAATGAAAAGGCTGCGAGTGAATTGGGGGGGGTCATGTGAAGCTTTTAATCTGCAGGCTGGGTGGTCTTCCCCCCCCCACACACACACTTGTATTTGTTGTGTTGTAGAGAAGGCTGCCTCGTATCTGTCTGCTTGCGCTGAATTGTTTCTGTGTGTGTGTGTGTGTGTGTGTGTGTGTGTGTGTGTGTGTGTGCTTGTTTGCGTGCGTGTGCGTCTCCCGTGTACAAAGTGTACTTGGTGCATCTTTTGATAGCCATACAAGCTCTCACTTCTACTCACATCTGTCACGTTCTATGTAAGCATGCGTTAGAGCACAAATCTCCGTACTGTAAGTGACTGTGTGTGTGTCTGAGAGAGACTTGGGGGGGGGGGGGACTGTTGGCAAGTCGAAATGAAGGCTCTTTCTGCTCACCTCATGAAGAATTGTGATGAGGAATGGCGATGAGAATTGGTCGAAATAATCCTCATTTTCATTTTGGTTATGATCGTGCAGCCCGCGGTTGTGCTTGGTGTCAAAACTTTGTTGTCGTGCGTCCCTTCGAGTGCGCGTTGGACTTCACGTGGCCTGAGTTCTCCTTTGACTTCAAATCTGTCAATACGCGTGTGCCGGTGCACCCGGAAGCGTGTTTTGTCGAGCAGACGTTGAGGTGCGTCGTCAAGCCGATCGGCGATCGATCGCCGGCGAGGGTTTGTTTGTGTCGGGCGAGAGGCGCGTGCTCTCCCGCGTGTTGATTGTGTGCGTGGTTCTCGCCGTCCTGTCGGTATGGAAATTCCGGGCGGCGGCGGCACGGCGGGAAAGATCAGAGCTGGATTGTCTTGGATTTGCGATGAAGCTTATTTAATCAGCACCACACCGTCATTAATATTCATGCAGTCAGCTGGAAAACACAGCAAACTTCCTGCGCCGCCACCGCACAAAATCTATTAATCAAGCTTAAAAAATTAATGGACTTTAGTTTCTATTACGCCGGGAAGAGAGGAGGGGGGCTCAGCGCCGCAACCCCCCGCCAGCTCCCCATTGGCTCGCAGAGATTGGACCCCCGATTGGCCTTTGCGTTTCGCCTTTTTTCCGCACATTTTTCCATCTTTGACGAGACTTCAAAGCGAGTGCGAAGCGTGAACGCTCATTTAGAAGGATTTAGACATCCTTCGCCAGCCCGAGGAAACTGTTCCCATTAATCACGGAGCCGCACGGACACTTTCAAAGTGACTTCAAAGTCCACAAGTCCATCCCCGCTCCCCGCGACCCCCCCCCACCCCCCCTCGCTTTCAAAGTCACGACCACAGCCGGGGATAAAACCGGTTCTCGGGTCAAAAGTCAAAACCGGGTTCAGAGCGGAGTGATAACTTTGACCGGGCATGAGAAGGGGCACTTTGATCGGAGACAAGAAGATAAGACAGAACGTTAGCGACTTTGACTAGAGACAAAACTAGGACCAGAAACCCCCCCTCTCCCAAAAAAGAGCCCCGAATGAGAATTCAATCCAGGAACGAGATCGGGTTTGGATCACCGAAAAGTCTGAGACGAGATGGGCCAGAAACATGGCCGATATTGGAGTGAGAGCCTCCACTGGGACAAAACTGCAGGCATGACCCAAAGAGCAGAGCAGAGTGAAACTTTGGACCTTGAGCGAGAGACAAGACGAGGGCCAGACTGAGCAATTGCACCGAAGACAAGACCAAGACCAAAGGGGAAATCTGGTCCAGGTGAAGGGCTGGGGCCAGACTGAGGACTTTGACCAGAGACAAAACCAGCGACCGGATTGCAAAGTTGATCTGGAGTAAAGACCAGCAACAGATTGAGGCCTTTGACTGAAGACAAGTCCCCGATCCGGGACTCAGGCAGGGTACAGAGTGCCGAGCTGAGCTCTGATGGGCAACGATTGCTCCATGTTGTCAGATAACCCTCAAGTGACCGAGGAACTGCGACAGCGGCTTCCTTCGCCCGCTCAGCGGTCCGGCGCCGAACCACCCGCCGACCTTGTGGGTAAGAAACCTTTCACCGGAACATTTTGCCAATCTTTGTCCATTTCGTTTCTGTTTTTTGTCTCAGTCCTGAAGGTCCCCCCGGTGGCACCCTGGACTGGCGCCACCCCTCCTCCGGCCCACTGGCGAACGCCTTACCCGGCGTCCTCCTGAACGTCGGCAGGCGCCGCGGACATGGAGGCGGACTTTTCGGCCACTGGATGCTCTCCGTCGGGTCCTGAGACCTGCGGGGGTTCTGGTGGTCCCTCAGCGGGAGGGCTCCTAGTCAGCAGGTTATCCAACGCAACGGCCAAGCGCTAAAGGGGGCGCTCACGGGGCACCACGGACCTCTATTTCACCGGACTAACGATGTCGCGTATTCACCTGAGCGCCGGTGGCCATCTTACGTTGCCACTCGCTAAGCGCGGCGAACTTGAGCGCGTTGATTTCTCTGCTGCCTTTTCACGTCTTTTTGCTGTCTCGACTGCCCTGCGTGCACATTTCGTCGGTAAGAATGCCACGTAAAATTTCCTTCTTATTACGTCTCTCTGAGTGCTACTCGAAGATTCGTCTTCGAACGGCGTTTTCAGCCGAATCCCAACAGTCGGGGTGGGTCACGGTGGCAACGCAAGATGGCTGACCTCTGACTTCACCTGCGAGGGGCCAGCTGTTGGGCCATCACGATGAAATCCGGGCAGGGCGCTAATCGGGTGCTAACAGCGCGCCAGTTTGCAGGTCAACCGCTACACTGGATGCTAACAGGGTGCTAAACTGTCCATGTTGCCTCTGAAGGAGGGGGGGGGGGGGTTCGAGAGAGAGAGAGACACACACAAGACGCGAAAGATCCCACCCAATCCAAACAATAACATGACCACAATCACGGGAGCGAAGCGCTCATATTGAAAATTGCTGGCAGGCTTATTAGACGCTTGATTAAACTTTCTTCTTTCCGGCGTCGCCGTGACCTATTAAACGGGAGATTTGATGAGCCGCGCGCCCAAAATAGGAGAAGTCAAAGTTAGATTAGAAACACTTGATATTAGAAACGCTCAATTAGCATGGCGGCCATGTTATTTCTCCACTTTATTACGGCAAGAAGCTGCAGCCTGACCTTTCAGGCGAGACGAGAACCCGCTCGCCGCCGCTATTATCGAAGACGACGGACGGCACTCCTCCTCCGCCGCGCCGCCTCCCGTCTTGTCTTGCGAGCGCTGACAGCGTGCTAGCCGGACGCCGGCACGCGACCTGAGCGCTAACCGCATGCTAGCGGGCCTCTGACGGGCGGGCGGGCGGGCGCGTCACGGGAAGCGCCGTCTTCTCCTCTCGTCCGCGTGCTCAGCTGACTAAACCTGTCGTGTCCCCCCGGCAGCCATCGGGACGCGACAACCTACGGTCAAGCCCCGCCTCCGGACGCCGACAAGAAGGTGTCCCTGCTACTCCGAGAGTTGGATGCGCTGAGAGACGCCAATAAGAAGGTTTGAAGGCTCCGCACGCCACACGCAGAGTCGAGAGAAACGCTTGACTGAGCGCCCCGCGGCGAGCCCGCCAAAACCCAACTCTGCGTTTGTGAAAACCCGACCTCGCCTCCAGAGACAACAGAATCCGACACTTTATGAAGTATTCGCGGGCAAACATTTCACACCCGACCCTGCATACACGAACGGCCGCTTCGGCGTCAATAAACACCTGAACCGCCCCCCCATTAGCATTACCTGAGCAAACCACTGCGTCGATGAAAACCCAACTCGCTGTACGTGAACAACTGTCAATGAACACCCGACTCCGCGGACGGCTAACCCCCGCATCCCCGAACACCCGACTTTTATTTCAGTTGCTGGAGCAGCTGAGCCTGAAGGAGGAGGAGCTACAGAGGAAGGAGGCGGAGCCGATGGCCGACACCAAGCGGGCCCAAGACTGGGAGGCGCCTTCTGGTGAGCGCGGCCCCACAGCGAAAAACGACGGCCTGGCCAGACGTCGTCGTCACTGTGAATTTTTGCCCCTCTCGTCCCGTCAGCGTTCTTGGACGAGTTGTTGAGCGCCCGCAAGACCCGAGACGAGGCCATGATGTCGCGAGTCCTGATGGCCAACGAGGAGCGAGATGAGGCGTTGCGCCACGTGGCGAGACTGCAGCAGGCTGCCAAGTAAACACGCACACCAGAAGCACTTTCGTATTTCACAATCCAATTGATACGTGTCACGGGGTCACTCGTGTGATGGTCAGGCCATTTAGGCCATTGTGACGAATCACACGACGGCGCTACGTGTTTTCCGGTGGATGCCTTTCAAAATAAAAGGCCCTATCGGAGGCACACATGAGCCCACAGCTCACATGCACGCACAGAACGCAAGTGTGAGTCCTGTAATTGACGAAGGTGTTTTGGTCCCGTGCGACTGTCGGATTCCTTTCAAAATAGCAAAGTTTTCAAAATAAAAGTCCTATATGGGATACAGATATGGTGTGTGTGCCTCTTGAATGACAGGTGATGTCATCCAGGGTGGCGAACCCTTTTGCAAAGTTTTTCCAAATCAAAGTCTTTTGAAAAGCAGCCATTTAGGCGATCACTCGAAATGCGAGTTAGCATTGTTAGCTTGCAGACTTGACTTTGCTCATGTGTGCCAGTCACGTGACTGACATGGCTGCCCTTCAAATTAAAATTGTTTTCCCAAGCAACGATTATTTTTTATTTTTTTGGGTGATGGCTTCACTTCTTGTTTTAAAATAAAGTGGATTTGCCACTCAAATATTCCAAATAGTTTATTTGCGCCGAGCGCGCCGCCGCCGCCAATTCTTGTTCATAAGCTGTGAAATGAGCTCTCGTCAGCCGAGGAGCCGCCAAATAGACACGCAAACCTAATTAGAGATTAAAGCCCCCCCCCCTCCAGCCCCCCACGCTCACAAGCGCATAGCCCCGACACACACACACACCCGAAGATACACGCGAAATTCCCCCCAGCCCAGGATGAGGGGGTGATTGATATGGCGGCCGCAATCCTTTTTATGAGGGAGCGAATATGGACGATCATGTTCCATCTGTCAGGGCTATGTGTCTGTGTCTGTGTGTGTGTGTGTGTGTGTGTGTGTGTGTGTGTGTGTCTACTGTATGTGTGTATCTGTTAGCACACTTGTGTTTTGGGAGGGGGGGGGGATAATTTTCTGATAATTGTGTGACGTCTGTGAAAAGTGTTTGCGTCAAATTGTTCCGCCGCAATTTGACGCACGGCAACTTTTTCCAAAATGAGAACTTAATTGTCGCTCGCACTCTTGATCCTCGTAATGGCGGCGGCTGAGTGCGTGCGTGTGTGCGTGCGTGTGCGCGCGCGTGTGCGTGAGGCGAGCTGCCGAGCCGTAAGCGCGGTGTTAGAGGAGCTTTATTGGAGGCGGCTGGTCTTTCATTACCTGCTGTTCCCCGCAGAGCTGCGCCGCGTCGGCCATCTTATTACAGTTTATTACAGCAAAACAGCGCCGGGCTCAATGAAGAACTTCCCCGGAGGGGGGACGGCGGATCGTAATCTTAGCGCCTTCGCATCCGTCGGCCGAAGCGCCAAAAACGTACAAGGGAAAAAAAAAGCCCATCAAGGTCCATCAAGAACCAAGAAAAAGCTCCAAGAACTGTCATGAACCAACAAGAATGGAGACAGACCCCCCCCAAGACAAGTTGCAAGAACCTTTCAGCATCACCAGCAACCCACGAGAGCCGACGCCACCACATACAAGCCCTCGAGAACCTCAAATGTAAGAACCGAAATGAACTCAACGGGGCACCGCCAAGATCCAACAACAATCATGAGAATCCGGAAGAACCGACGAGAACCTTTGACAAACGGGGGACCAATTCCAGAACCAACGCAAACATAAGAAGCGCAATGAATGAAACGACGAGCGCCACGAGCTCACAATACGCACGGAGAACGATTCCGGAGCTCTGGGAACCAAAGTTGAGCTCCAAAAAGGAAGATGCTGCCAAAATGCGAGCAAGAGCCAACGAGAACATGCTAGCGAGAAACGAGAAGAAGCGCCGAGCAGAAAGCAAGCGAGCGAGCGAACGCGAAGGGCCGAGATCCGTCATGGATGGACGAGAACAATCGACAGCCGGCGCAAACATACGCCAACCCAAGTGGACGCAAATGTGCGAGAACACCCGATATGCGACAAGAACCCCCCCCCCACCGAAAAAAAAAACAAACAAAACCACCGAAAACCAGTAGGAAGCTAGCAGGAGGCCGCAACCGAGATCCCAAAAGACGCAACATGAACAATCCATTGCGAGAGCTGGGGGGTCAAGGGGGGGGGGGGGCGCTGCGTTCATGCACAGCAATCCTCTGTTTCCCTTTCGCCAAAATCTATTTTCAAAAATGGAATGAAAAAAAAAAGCAGGTCGGTTTGTCCTCACGTGTGTGTGTGTGTGTGTGTGTGTGTGTGTGTGTGTGTGTGTGTGTGTGTGTGCGTGTGCGCGCG
>NW_017804848.1:441748-442070 GCF_001891065.2 Hippocampus comes
GCCCGACGCGTCGGCCCTCGGCGACGGCGACTCGGTAAGAGACTTTCCCTCCTTCGCCTTCCCCCCCCCCGCACGGAAGCGGCGCCGGCGCTCAGCCTCCCTTTGGCCGCCCGGCAGGAAGCGGCGGAGCTCCTGGAACGCGTCCGCACTTCGGCCTCGGCGCAGGAGGTGGCCCGCTTCGGCCGGGCCCTGGTGGAGCGCGTGCGCGCGGCCTCCCGGCGGCGCGGCGACGTGGCGGCGCAGGAGATGAGGGCCGTCATGGAGCAGCGAGACGGCTCGCTCGCCAAGGTCTGCCTCGCCTTTCGCGTGCCTTTTTTTTTTT
>NW_017804848.1:442127-442481 GCF_001891065.2 Hippocampus comes
CCAGCCCCCCTCCCGAAACGTTTTTCAAAGCGGAGCACGTGTGAGCCAGCGTTGCGTTTCGGCCCCATTGAAACGCGTGAAAACCAAAGACCATTTTTATTTTTTGTTTTTTTAAAAGGAAAGGCCGATTTTTGCCGACTTTTGCCGATGGTCGACTTCTTGTTTTGCCCGCGATGCACGTGTGCATTTTGCGAAGCGTTCGCAGACCACCAAAATCCTGAATAGCATTTTAAAATTCATTATCAGATGAATCGCGTGTTGGAATTTATTCTCCTCAATAGAGGGCTCCGTCCTTTTAGCAATTACCCACAATGCACTACCGGCGGCCATATTGGAGGGCTGTTAGAAAACAAG
>NW_017804848.1:442680-445253 GCF_001891065.2 Hippocampus comes
TGTGTGTGCGCGTGTGTTTGCGCGCGCGTCCCGCGACGCGGTTTGTGTTTGCGCCGCCGCGCCTCCTTCAAGTCAAATATTTGCATAAAACAAGTGCGGAATGACGCGGACGACTTTGCGCCCTCCGGACGAGAAGGCCTCAAAACAAGAACGTCTTTGGTTGCCGTGCGCGAGCAAACAAAGGCGAAGCGCTGTTTCACAAGGAAGTCGGTCGAGTCGTGTCGTCGTTTCAAATCCAAAGTCGCGGAAAAGAACCCACCCCCCCCAAGCAATTTTGGTCGCCCCCCCCCAAAAAAAACAACACACACAAACATTTTTGTTTTTATTTTCATTTTCTAGCCATGAGCAAAACTCTGCTTTTCGACTTTTGCCGCGGCCGTTGGCGTCGCCCTTTTGTTTGCGATCTTTCTTGAAGGGACGGCGGAAAGTTGTCAGGTGACGCCGAGCGCGAGGCTTTCATCCGCCGCCATTAACCCGCCGCCTTCCGGGCCGAGCGCGCCGCTAAGTCCCGCGAGTGTCGGCGGCGCGCCGTCTTTTAACACCCCGCCCCTCGGCGTTAACACCACCCTCCACAGTAACACCTTAATGCCGCCCCGCCGCCTCAAATATGTTTCAAAGCGCGCGTAATCCCCGGCGGAGCACAAGAGAGAAAGAGAGCCAGAGAGAGAGAGAGAGAACACTCCATGCTGGAGGATTCCCCCCCCCCGCCGCCGCTCGCCGTCCCTCGCTCCCTCTCCTCATCTCTCAGGGATTATCGGACGCCGCTGCCGGGACTTGTGCGAAATATTGGAAGGCTTGGGGGGGGGTTGGCACGAAGGGGGTGTCGCGCCTCTTCCACCGCCCCCCCCGCCCCCACCAGCCTTTATTGAGCTCATATCGGGTCATTACAAGCTTATTAAATGTGTGCAGCTGCTGCCGGGTTGCCGGTTCCATTCCCTGCCCGACCGCCACGATAACCCGCTTTTTTTTTTTTTTTTTTTTTGGAAGTCCTCAGTTCATCAATCGGTGGTTGTCAAACTTTTGACAGCAGGTCCTCCCTCGCCAATCCAAGTAGCAGCATAAGGACTCGCAGTGAAATCCAGGAGCGCACGAGGCCCACGTGTTGATCCCCAAAACCTCCGTTGTGAAACGGATTAGCATCGGAAGCCACGCTAACACGATGCGCCGCTTGAATATTTGCGCTGCGGTTAAAAAAAAAAAAAAGAGTTTGTTCACTAATTCAGTTGAAATGTATTGTACGGAGGGGAACAAATGGACCACACTGGTTACGGGGGGCGGGGGGGGGGGGATTCAGTCATGGGGCAAAAAAATGTTTACAATCGCCGCCTTTCGGTCGAGTGCGGTGACCCCCGCGTCGGGTTTGGAGGCTCCGCCGACAAGATACTCGACTTTGATTCAACCCCAAAAACATGGTGCGATTGTCAAGGAAGATGCGGGCGGGGGTTGGGAAGCCCCCCCCCCCGGGCGTTATTCTGCGGCTCAAATTGCGAGACCCTCATCTGGCGGTGCAGCGCTAACACGGCGTCGCTCTTTCACTTGTCTGCAGTGTCGACAACTGCAACAGGAAGTCATGCGGGAGAGGGAGCAGGGGGCCGGCAAGGTACACACACACACACACACACACACACAAAAGACCACGTTTTCATCGTCTGCTTTGATTTATTTATTTTTTCCGGCCGGAGCCCTCGACTCTTCGTCTTTCGTCTGTTTGGAGCTGCAGCAATCTATGACGTGTCATTGTCAATGTAGCTCTTAATGGGGGTCCTCGGAAGGGGAGGGGGGGGGGGATTAGAGCTGGAGACGCTTTTAATTGAACAGCTGACGTCGGATCAGCAGCCGGCCAAGCGCCGAGGACCCCGGCCGGCCGGGCGGGCCCGAGCCTTTGTGCATCTCCGCTTCCTTGAATTGCTCCCTCCCAGCCGAGGCCTTCGTCCGCGGCCGTCAACTCGCTTTTTCGCCAAATTGTCTTTCGTCAATTTGGGTCATCGCTTTTCCTCGATGCTTTGAGTCCGTTTTCTGATTGCTTTCGTCCCTTTCAAATCGCTCGTACGGGTCGTTTCGACGGTCGCGCTAAAGGCCGACGGGTGACCTTCAGCCGTCACGTTAAAGGTCGGCGCGCCGGTGACCTCGTTTGCACGCGGCGCCGATTAATGAGCGCCTCGTCGTTTGAAGACGCCGGCCTGACTCTGCAGGAGAAGACACACACTCTGTCTTCCGTTTCCTTCCTCTTCATGACGGTCAGGGTGGGGGGGCATCTGTCATCCCGGCTGGGGGCCCCCCCACTTCCTGTCCTGAGTGACACGGCCGCCGCGGTGAGCCACCCGGCGGCCGTCCACTTAGGAAACGGGGCGAGGAAAGAGGAAACGAGGGGCAAGGAGACAGGAAAGGAGGAGCGAGGAGAACGGGCCTTCAACATTTTGCTCATGTCGGCTTTGCTTGGCGGGGCGCCAGTGTCGAACGCCTTCGCCGTACTCGGCGGGGGCCTCGCGTCTTGCCGGCGAAGCCCTCCGCCCCCGTTTGGCTCTCCATGCGTCCATTCAGGAGGAGCTCGTCAAACTTCGGCGGGAGCGGGA
>NW_017804848.1:445490-446105 GCF_001891065.2 Hippocampus comes
CCCCCCACCCGAAATTAAAACATCTCGACAAAATCCCGCCGGTAA
This sequence comes from Hippocampus comes, assembly GCF_001891065.2. Lineage (NCBI taxonomy): Eukaryota > Metazoa > Chordata > Actinopteri > Syngnathiformes > Syngnathidae > Hippocampus > Hippocampus comes. The sequence goes on from NW_017804848.1 coordinate 445,536, forward strand.
AATCAAACAAAAAATAAAACGAAGAAATAAGTTGCGCCATCAACAAATAAAGTCCAAGATCGACATTGCCGATCACCAAATTGATGCTGAACGTGACGCCGAAGGGGCGTCGACCGCGATGTTCATGCGACATCGTATCCATCATCACGTCGCATGGAAATCCCTCTGTGATGTCACGCGTGACATCATCGACATTGACGCCTATGTCAGGCATGATGGATTTCCGGGGGGGGGGTCACGCCAGGCGGATGCTCGGCGTGACCCCCACCCTTGATTTTCGGCACGCTGCGATCCAAGTTGGGTACGACGTAATCGATGGCGCCCGCGACCTCATTGATATTCGCGTCGTCGCGGGCCCCCGCGTGTCAGCGGCAAAGTAATCCGCGGCGGCGCAACGCCACTTCCTGTCTCATCGGGCTGAAGATGAAGGGATGAGATGGTGATGAAAACAGATTAAGTCGTCCGGGCTCAAACCCGAGGCTTTCCGCTCTCATTTGGCTGCCAGCGGGGGGGCGGGGCCACTGTGAATGGAGACGACTCGCCGAATAGAGACGAGTGTTTGCTCAAAGG
>NW_017804848.1:447264-449249 GCF_001891065.2 Hippocampus comes
GCTAAAAACGCCTTACTATACTATGTCGTTTTTTTCGTGCCAAAATTGCCTTACTATACTATGTCGTTTTTTTCGGCTAAAAATGCCAACGTTTTGCAAAGAGAAGCGCGTTTTGCACGATGCGGATGCCCCGCGTACAACAAATGACGTCGTCCTCGCCGATTGGTTTCCGAGCGATGGCGGAAGAAATCAACCAGTCCAAGCGTTGATGTTTTATTTGGAAAGGAATAAGTTAAAGCATGCAGAAAAGACACACAAACCTCGTTTTTTGTTTTCCCGCTGGAGGTTTCGGTCGCCGTCATGCAAAGTTTTGGATCTTCATCCCCGTTACCCATCGATGCCAATTCCTCACCGGCGGAGTTCGCGACCCCTTGGGCGGCCGAGGCAAATGTTGCGTCCGCCTCAGACCGATTGACCTTTGACCCTTTTGGACGTTTGGCCGCCCCTGCACTGCACATGACATCATCGCTGACCATTCGCCCCCCCCCTGCACCCCCCCCAACTTTTGCCTGCCTTTTCTACCAACATTTCCCGGCTTCCCGACACGTTGACAGAAAATTTGTGAAAAGATGTATTCGAAAAATAAAAAAGGTGGAGCAAGGCCCATCCATTTCTTGCCTTTTTTTTTCAGATTTTGACCATTTCTGCACCCTTTCGCGCTTTTGGCCTCATTATTGCCACTTCCCCACTATTGCACCCCCCCCCCAAAAAAAAAAACCACACCAAATCCCCATCTTTTCATTTCTTCTCTTTCCTCTCCTCTGCCACGGTCATATAGGAAGTCAGAGAGGGGAAATAAGTGGGTGAAGAGGCAGCAAAAAAGGCAGGAAATCTCTGGTAAAAATAAAGCCGGCGGCCGTACGCACCCCCCTGCATCGAAATCTGTGGAACTGCAACAACTTTGCGAGTGTTCACCATGTGACAAGCCCAGTTGGGTCACCGCCACCCGCCAAGACATGGACTGCCCCCTTTGTGTTGAACCCCCGCCGCATCGAATTAGCTGAAGCCAAAACTCTCCCGTTACACCCGCGATGCGGTGCGAAAAGGGCCGGCGAGACTTTTGTGCGGGTTCCGACGTGGCGAGGGCCACGCGAGGCAGGTAGTAAGGCGCCTGCGGTGGTGCCTCGGGTCCAGTTTACGTTGCCGCCGCCGGGACGAAAGTGAGAAGGTTGCGGGTGAAGGGGTGACGGATGGCGTCGTGGACGGTGCGCGGCCCCCTGCCTGCTCCGTTGGACCAGGGCGACTGGGACATGTCGAGCGGTCCTGGAGGCTTGAGGGTGTCCGCGCAGCGCGAGACCCCGCGGCCCCAAAACCAATGACAGTGAAAAGGCAAGAAAAAAGGCAGGAAATGCGCCCACAATGTGGGAAAAGGGAAGGTAGCTTTTCCCGGCTCGGCGTCCTTTTTAGATGGTGGTTTTGAAGTCAAGCCCCAAAGTTTGCGGCCCCCGCCCCCCCGCCGCCGCCCTAGGAGGTGTTGAGCAGCGCTCTGGCGCAGGCCCCCTGGTAGTAGGGTGCCTCCAGCGGATCGCCGCCCCTCCCGGCGCCGTAGGACGAGTACTGGAGGGCGTCGTAGGCCCTCAGGTCCAGTTTGTGCTGCTCGGGCGACGACATGAGATTGTTGATGGAAAAGGGGTGGTTGAAGGCGTAGTGGGCGTCGCCCTTCAGCTCCATGCCGTGCGGGGGCAGGCACAGGGACGAGAGCAGCTGCGGGCCGGGCGCTTTGGCGCCCTCGGGGCCGGGCGGCGAGCGGCGGCTGGACGAGGGCAGCGGGGACCTCAGGTCCAGTTTGTGCTGCTCGGGCGACGACATGAGATTGTTGATGGAAAAGGGGTGGTTGAAGGCGTAGTGGGCGTCGCCCTTCAGCTCCATGCCGTGCGGGGGCAGGCACAGGGACGAGAGCAGCTGCGGGCCGGGCGCTTTGGCGCCCTCGGGGCCGGGCGGCGAGCGACGGCTGGACGAGGGCAGCGGGGACGCGTCGGCGAGCG